>NC_034412.1:8176544-8227119 GCF_002078875.1 Numida meleagris
GGGATGGGGTTGGTGATGGATGGGGATGGGGTTGGGGATGGAGATACTCTGCTCCCACCCAGCTCTATTTCCCCAGTGCTGACCTTTTGGTTGCCCAGGAATCTCGCCCAGGGCATGGACTGCAACCTCCCAAGCAAGGCACCTTTCCCAAGTGTAGAGCAATCAGCGCATCTCCTTTATTAGTTGTTTTCTTAGCCAAAGAGGAGCAGTAGGGTGGGCTGGACGCTATTTAGCTTCAGCTTGGTGTAGGTGCAACTTCCAAATCCCTTTTCCCAAATTTTGTGCCACCCCCAGCCATGAAGTACCCCTGAATGGCTCTGCAGCCAGCATCTGCTTCGCTTCTCCCTTCTGACACCTGATAGGAACCCAGAGCAGGCAGCAGGGCAGGAGCTCCCCGTCACGTTGTCCAGGCACGGGGTCAGCCCCAGGTGCCGTGCTTTGGTCCCAGAGATGACCACCCCACCTCCTCTGCCCCAAAGCTGGAGGCCATCCGACCTCTGCGTTGCAGCCAGTGGGTATGGGGTGGCCCCAAAAAAGCCCCTTCCCACCGCCTCCTCTCCTCCACAGAGAAGAACCGCACACAAAGGAGGATCCTGCATTTCTCCAATTAATGTAATTAAGAGAATTAAACTTTCGGAGAGAGGGAGAGAGAGAGTTTTTCATTTTCTTTTTATTTGATTAGGGAAATTCCCACTGCGTGCTTTGTGCAAATGAAAGCCAGGTTCCTTTCCATTGTTCGGCGGCCCCGGGAGGACGCGTTACCTTTCAATCTCGCACGCTAATGTGTTTAGAGTTAAAATATCCCCTGCCCCGGGCGGCCGCAGGAAGGATCCCGAAGCCCTGATTAAAGCACGGCCGCACGTGGAGCCCACGCAGATGGCCGGGACCGGCACCGCTGCCGGAGGTGCCCGAGCATCCTGGGGCCTCCCCACCTGGGGATGCTCCATGCGGGACAGGGCGCTGGGAAAAGGAAAAGCCCTGGGGTCGGGGGGAAAGCTGAGCCGAGAGCCGCTGCACTGCCCTGGTGATGGGGAGCCTTGTGCGTCCCCGTCAGATGGTTCGCCCCACGACGCTGGGAAGTAATTATTTTTGTCGGCCTGAATATTAAAACCGTTTCTCCACGAGAGCGGGTTTAGCTATCAAGGTTACTAAAAAATAAAACAGGCGGAAAAGCCTTTGTAAAATCCTATCGTGAGGCCTCGGGAACTTACGCCATCCCGCAAGCGCTCAGAAATTATGAGCCAGGTCCCTAAAATGAGATAGGCTTAAAAATCAATAAGAATAAAAAATACATTATGGCTTTTAATTTTTCTGCCGCTTTCCGAGCTTTCTGGGCACACGGGGGACGTGTTACACATTAATGAAAGCCGCTATTCTCATCTAAACACAATTTCTGGTGGTGGTAACTTGGAAACCACGGGAGATGTCACTGCGGCATGAGCAGGGCCCCGCGGCACCCGCCCCCTGCAGCAGGAGCGGATGGGGGACGGGGGGCAGAGGGGGAACCGGGGTCAGGGTTTCCCAATTTGTCCCAATGGAAGTGGCAAGTTGTGGGTCTGGGAGCGCTGCTGGGAGGTGAGGGAACCACCGTGGGGTTGGTTTCCCAGCAGCTCAGCACGAGGATTTAAAGCCCGCCGGTTCCCGGGCTCACACCTTACTATGTCGTTTTTTAATTAGGCGATGTATTTTTCTCTGTTAATCCCTAATTCCTCTGACTTCCCTCGGGGTCAATTGCAGAAGGGAAGTGGAGGGAGGGGATGGGTCAGGCGATGCCGCGCCAGCATCACCAAGGTCCCACCACCGCACCGGCAACACCGGGGCGGTCCCACAGCCCTTCCGAGCCAAGCATCATGGAAGGGAAATTGTCCCAGTGTAACATCTGTGGCCTCTTCAGTCAATGGACTTTAACGTTTCACTCAAGGGCTGCAGTCTTAATATGTAAAATCTGTTCGGCTTTTTTAATTCTTGGATCGTGCTGCGGAAAGCCCTCCCTGGATCCCTTCCCTTGCCCCCCCAGCTCGGTGTCTGGATCACTTTCCTTGCCCGTGCTCCGCGAGTTGCAGTGGGGGATGCCCAAAGAGGGCAGGGGGGGGGTTGCCCAGAGCTCCCAGATTGGGTCTGGGAAACAAAATGCCATGGGTTTCCTTGGTTGGGTGGTTTGTCTTTTGAAAGGAGCAAGGAGAGGAGAGCATCTTCATAATGAACACCAAACTGCTGCGCACCGATGGAGCTTTCTGCTGCGTCAGAATGGAGTAAACTGCTCCCACTCACTGCAAGACACACTTTCCACCAGGCAGCACATGTAATCAGCCCTGCATTCCCTAGCTGTGTCCCCCCACCCAGCCCCAGCTGTGCCTTTTTAAGGACCAGGGCTGGGCAGGTTGGCCTTCCCCAGTGGCAGCATGAGACGGAGGAACTATGTGGGATCTCAGCTTTTTGTGCTAGCGGCCTCCAGCCCCGGTGCTGCTCGGCTGATGGCACAGAGATCCTTGGGCAGAGATTTTCCCATTCTGGATGCTTAGCTCCCTGCTTCCAGCTGCGCGCCCAGGCCCTGTCAATAAACATTCAACCTCGAGAACAAGCATTCCTTCCCTGCAGATCTCCTGGGGAAGCTGAAGGTGATGGATGTCACTGGGAGACGCACCACAAGTGCTGGTAAGCAGCAGGAGGAGGGGGTCAGGGCCCCGTGCGTGCTTGGGCACAGGGATGGGAAGGGCTGTGTCCATGGCTGTGCTCTGGCCTGGCCAGTGCCCTCCCAACCCCGGCTGGCACGTGGGCTCATGTTAACCCGGTGTCCTCGGTGCCTCCACCTGTGGGGGACCCCCAGCCCCGCGCGGTGCTTCCCAGCGCCTGTGGTCAGGCTGTGTGTCAGCAGGATTAATGATAAAGGCTTTAGGAGATCTGGCTCTCATTTAAAACCAAAACAACACATGGAAATTTAGGAGGGGGGGAGTTGCTGTCCCGAGGCGAGCCTGGGACGTGGCTCATCGCGGAGCCTGTCGTGCAGTAACATGTGCCAGGACCTTCAGAGAAGGTAGGAGCAAACACCTGGTACACAGGAAAAACCCAGCCTCCCAGGGGTGCTTTCTTCTTTGTCTTCTGCTATTAGTCATTAGCTCATGCTCCAGAGCACATGGCCTCACCTCCCCTCCAGGCACCTTCCCTTTACCTGCCTTGACTCACCGAGCTGCAGGAACTTTTATTAGCTGCAGAAATGTCGGCTCTTCTTCATAAATCTCTACGAAACTCTCTGCTCTGCTGTGTCTTAGGGCAACGGGTTACATGCATCCCTCATGTGGTTGCGTAAAAGTGAGTTTCTCACCAGTTTTCAGTTTTGTCTTTGGATTCAGCTGCAGCCCCCAAGCGAGGGCAGGAGGTGCCCAGCCCTGCAGGATGCGGGGCTGTCTGGGTGCCAGGATGAGCTTCAGCTCTGGGGTAGCGAGCTTAATGGGGGGACTCGGGCAGCCTGACAGCAATCTGCCTGTTGCAAAAACTTCCTTGCTGGCGGCACTGGGGCTGAAGCGGTCTCCCAGGGCAAAGGCTTGGGATGGTGCCAGGCGGGGAGAGGTGGGGGTTTGGGAAAGGGCCCAGCCGAGGGGGGCGTGGAACAGGGGAGCGTTTGTCTTGATTTAATCTGACACTTCAACTGGAAGGGGTGATTTGTAGCTGCACGCGTTTAAAAACCTCCTCGAGACAGGGAAGCAGAGGCAATAGAAGGCTTGGGTGCCAGATCAGATAAGATGCTGTGGGTAATGCCTCTACCTTCCTCCTTTTTATCCAGCTTTATCTCCTAAAAATTCCGACGGCTCAAAGTCCTCTGCTCCTAGCTCCATCTCCAGCATCCCACATGCAGCAAGGCAAGCAAACCCCACAGGATGCACATTGCTGGGTCAGGGCTCCTGGCCCTCAGCATCGCACGCCCGGTGCCCGCATTGAGCACGGAGCGGTGTGCAGTGACACCTCGGTGGGGTGACCCATACCCCCACAGGACAAATCGGGGACGTGGGGGGAGCCCGCGTTCTGCAGCCGGCCCTTGGTGGGCGCTGGGGTGGCCCTGGGGGGGCTCGGGGAAGCGTTGGCTGGGATGAATGTGTTTTGGCACCGGCCCTAATCCTTTCCTGCCAATGCGTTGATTGGAATTGAATTTCCAATAGGAACAGTTGTGGGGCTCCTATCTGCGAGCCAGAGGGGAGAGCTAGAGATTTTTATCATGCTTCACAGTTATTCCTTTCATTTAAATAGAAAGGAGCAGCCGCGAACAGCACTCCAGCACCGCGGCTCTTCCCCCTGGCCACGCTCTGGATGCGATGGGCGGGAGCTGACGCGAGCGCAGTGTGCGCGGGGGGGGGAGGGGGTGTTCTCTTCCCATCCCCTCCCAGCTCCGTGCAGAGAAGCGATGGCTTCAGCCCGGCCCCAGCTGCTCCTGGTGGGGCTTTGTCGGATCTCCTCCCCCCTCCGGCTTGAGGGCTCCGGGGCTCTTCACACCAGAACTGGGGTTTCGCTCAGTGCAGTTCCTCCTGCAGCAGCCGCCCCCCCCCCCACGGGCTGGACGGCCCCTGCAGATGGATGGGGGTTTGCAGAGCCCTGGCACCTCTCCCCACCCTTGGCCGTGCTCTCGTTGTTGATTTCCCACCTCCTCTACGTGGCAGTGACCAAATCAGGGCATGTTCCCTGCTGAGACCAGTGCTGGGGAGGGTGCTCCAGGCGAGATGCTGTTTTTGTAGCTCAGAACAATGCTCCTTTTTTAATCTTTTATTTTTTTCCTGCTGCAGTGCAGTACTCCTGCCTCCCTTACAGCCCCCAGCCCTGGTCTGCAGACAGCCACCTTGCCAGTTCTCCCTGCATTTATTTAGGCATTCCCCCATCACCCCAGCGTCCTCTGGCTTGAACCTCGTGCTCACCCTGTTGAAAGCCCTCCTGTTTTTCCTGGCTCCATCTCTACTTTATCAGGGCCACTTTGAGCTCTGATCCTGCCTCCCCACACACCGGTGGAGCCACGGCAGCTCTCCCGCAGGTGGGGAGGTGAATTGTGACCATTTGGAGCTGTGCGCAGATGCGGGATGGAGCCGGGGGCACTTGACCTGCTGCCCCTGCATCGCTTCCCCATCCTCTGACACTTGCCATCCTCAGCCCTTAACAAATTGGGGCAGTTCCACGTGAGGTGAGTGCCCAGGGAAAGCCGCTGCTTGAGGACAGAAAACAAACAAACAGGATCAGCAGCGTGCCCAGGGAAAAGGAGACGTCCATGAGAGCCAGGGAAGGGGCGCTGCGTGGCTCTGCGCTGGGAAAGCCTCCCCCTGCCCGTGCTGCCGCTGCCGTTCCCTCTTTTGACCCGAGCAGTTTGCAAATATTTTCAGTCCTGCCGGTTGTTTCCATTAGGAGGAAAAATCAATGACACAGCCACGGATCTGTGGCACAGCCTGCTCTTTGCTAAAAACAGACAGAACACCGCTTCACTAAACGCAGAGGGGTGGGTCCGCCTGCTCCCAGCTCAACGCTCCCCAAAGCCACCCCAAAACCCCCCTCCCGGGGCTGGTGCTGCCGGGCACCCAGCCTGCCCTGAAGCTTCAATGGCCTCCTCCTCCTTCCCAGCGCCTTGCCCCAGTGCTCACACCCGGCCACGGCTCGGCGCTCCCCGCTAATGGGGAAGGCTGCTATCATTTCATCCAGTCGCCGGATAATTTGCCAGGAATGCCTATTGATTTCCTCCACTCCTCCGCGCAGGCAGGGGGAAATAAGAGCCATTCGTCATTGCATTATGTAACGGTAATTAAAAATTACTAGTTAACCCCAACCAAAAATTGAATAATTTGAAATAAAATTAAATAATTCTAGGTAATCAGTACTAAATGAGACCATTATTTTACTTATCAGTAACTAAAAATTACCAGGCGTTTCTCCTTGTTTGGATGCTCTTCCTCCCCCTCCGTGTCAGTAGAGCCTTTCTAATTTGTTTTAATTGTTAATTTTAATGAGTAGCGTTTTTCTGATAACATTTTACTGGGCTTTTTGTTGTTGTTTCTTTTTGAGATGGCTTTTATTGCATTGCGCAAAGCCTGGAGCACCTCAATGTGGGAGCAATTTGGAAGCTAAATTATTATTATTTATTTAAATCAAGCCCTCCAGCCCCTGTAACCATTTGGCTGGTGCTGTAATTGCTGTGCCAGCGTGATGGAAGCACTCAGTTCTCCCCTCTCCCTCCCATGGGGCTGGCTTAGGAGCTCCTGGATGTTCTTCCCCGCTTGGTGTCCTCCTGCATGGCGTGTCCTCTGCCACTGATCCTGGGTCCTGGCGTGGGTTTGGAGGCAGAGCTGTTCTTTCACTGTGTTTTGTGCTCACGTGAAGGTCTGTGGGTCTGAGCCTGGGGCAGTGTCTCACCCCGAGCTTTGGGGTGAGAGCATTTCACCCACTGTTGGTGGTAGTGAGCTGGGTGCTGATGTGGTCATGGCGCCGACCTTGCCAAAGCTCAAGAAGCACATGGACAGCTCTCTCAGACATATGGTCTGATTATTTTGGGTGGTCCTGTGTGGAGCCAGGAGTTGGACTCAGTGATCTGTATGGGTCCCTTCCAACTTGGGATATTCTGCAATAGGTTGTTTTGGAAAGGAAGGTGTTTCTTGGATGGGAACCCACCGAAGTGCTTTGCTGAAGGGTGCCTGTGAAGCTCTTCCAAGCTCTGCTGCTGTCCCGTTGTTCTCTTTGCTGGCGGGCCCTCCTGGGCTCTCCATGCAGCTCAGCCCCACGAGCTACCCCGTAGCAGCCAGTGCCTTTGTCTGCTCAGTGTGCCCCAAGTGAGCCCAGCGTGCCATTGCCCTTCCTTTTGCCCAGCCTCTCCATTGTTTCCCATGACACTTTGGGTCGTGGCCACCAGCTGGGCAGGGGACAGCAGACAGGGAACATCTTCCTTCCCATAGGGAAGTGCTGGGATCAGCTTCCCCTCTGCTCTGTGCGGGGGTTGTCACCTCCCTGCTCTGTGGCACAGCGCAGTGCGCGCTCAGCCGGGGATGATGCTGAATTCCTTGCTGCTGCTGGATTGCATTACAGCCTCCTGTCTGTGGCAATTTGCTATGCGCCATCGCCCTGGGGGCACGGCAGGCTGCTCTGCTCGCTGGGTTTCTCCTCGGGAGCTGCGGAGATGCCTTCCACCCATGGGGCAACGCATGGAGAAGCCCTGGGGATGCTGATGGTGCCAGGGTGTGGGGCACACCGTGGAGCCTTGGGGCTGCTGCTGGCCCTTTAGAAAGGGATCTGGGAATCTCCTGTCCCTGGTTGTATCCCATGCCCTGCTGGGTGTCTCTGGTGAGGATGGAGCCTATAACACGTCCTTACAGCATCCACTTAGCAGGGAGCAGCCCTCAGCCTGTGATAGCTCCCACTGCATGAGCTGACCAAATAGGAGAGCAGATGGAGCGAGCGAATCATCTGAGGGTTTTGCTTTTTCTCTGTTTTAATGAGACCCTCTTCTCTTCTTCCCTTCCCCGGAGTGCTGGGAGAGAAAAGCCTGGGAAGCTCGGCCGGGTGCCAGAGCTGCCTCCGTGCCTGGTGCTGCCCTGCTTAGCCCTGGGGCAGCCCCAGCAGGAGGGGTTGGGGTGGGAGCTGGGGGCATCCCCAGGATGTGCTCAGACAGCCCAAATATGTAGGGCTAGCTCATTCCTGCAAGCTGCACTCCATGTGCATGATGCCCCAGCTTCCAAAAGCCAAGTGACCTCATAAAACCTCTTTGTTTGGTGCTGGTGGGTGATTCCCGGCACAAGCTGCTGTTGTCCCCCCCAGACCCCCTCTTCCTCCACTCTGCCAGCCTGGTGGCCCTGGTGGCTCTGTGGCCAGCCCCTGCCCTCTGCTGCTGAGAGCTGGAATTCCAAGCCGGGGCCGAGCAGCCCCAAATCCGTGGGATGCACATGCAGACATATGCCAGGCACTGAGGTGCAGTCGCTGCGGGGCCCCGTAGGGCTCCTCCCTGCCTCGCACCTCTCACGCCCAGCAATGCTTTTGTATACGTACTTGGCATTCATTTCCCTTTGCTTAATTTCATCCCATTTAGAGCTAGTAAAACTGCTCCCTGCAAGCAATTTATTCGACAAATGTAGCTGGCACTTGCTGTTGCCGAGTTGTCCAGGAAGAGACCGCAATTTTTAATGATTTTTTTCCATTCAGTGAATGCTCTTTATGACTGTAGCTGAGTTCGGGGTTGTTCATGAATGGCAGCACAGTAAAGAAAAAATCCAGTGAAGTATTTGAGCTGCGGAGCCGCGATGCCCAGAGAGGCGGGGTGCCCTGTCCCTGGAGACACCCAAGGTCAGGTTGGACAGGGCTCTGAGCACCTGACAGAGCTGTAGGTGTCCCTGCTCATTGCAGGGATTTGGACCAGATGGCCTTTAAGGGTTCCCTCCAACTAAATTGTTCTATGATTCTGTGAATTGCAGCACAAGGCTGGACACCTTGTGGCACTGCACATAAGTTCTCTGCCCTAAATGGAAGCCCTCAACCATGTCCACTTCCACCCAGAACTAAACTCATCCAATTGTTCCACAAATGTGTCTGCTTGATGAAAGGAATCCATGGTTGGCCCCAGGCCACCGGTCATACAGTGGCACACAGCCGTGCTCGCAGCCCCTGGAGGTGCCCGAGGACCCCATGCCAATTGCTTGACTCTGAGCTCTTTGACTTTTTCTTGGAAATCAGCCCCTGAGCCCTTTAATCCGATGGAGTTTCTCTTTATTCTGACTGTGACAGACGCTGGGGAACACTCCCCATCACTCACCGAGGGAGGGGTTGGCCAAAACCTTCCTCTTCTGGAGCAGTTTTATGGGAACTGCATGATGAGGAAAAGATGGTGAGGGCTCACCGTTCTAATTAGGGTTGGTTCTGTCTTGCGAGAGAGATTGGAGGGCAGTATTTATGAATACGAGTCGGTTCAGAAAAATTCTTAGCGCCATCTGTTTGAGAGAGAACAGGAAGAATTTCAATATGCTTTAGACCTTGAAGAGTGATGTTTGTATAACAGGCTCATAAAATCAATTTCTAATAGTTACAGGTACCCCCTCAGGAATTTAAATAGTCTGTTAACAAAGTTATTCCATCTGCCAAGCAAATGCATTAAATATGCACGCACCGCGCGGTACGGTGGGCTGCGCGCGGCTCTCTCCCCCGTGCTCCCTGCAGGCACCGCGCTGATGTCCTTGTCTGAACGGGAGCTCCCTCAGCCGCCTTTGGCTTAGCGGAAGAATCACTTTTACGGCCACCAGGTCCCTGGGAGCCAAGCACGGGGCTGCTCCATCGCGCCCTGTGCTCGGTGCAGGGCTGCGGGGCGGCAGCGGGGGGTACGCGTGGCCGGGCTGTCAACATGTCACCCGCTAATTCAACACTTTGCATTGAGCGCTGCCCGCGGAGCTGCGCGACACCTCGCCTGCACCGCCAGGATTGCATTCTGCACGTGATCAGGGATGATTTATAGCAAGGGTTAGGTCGTGCGTCCAGAATATCGATGGAGGAGCTCGCTGCCGGTTGTGCTTAATGGCCGTCACAGCATCGCACTGATTGCTCCCTGTTGGCCCCTGGGAATGGGCTCCGCTGGGGCAGAGCCAGGGGTTCCGCGGCACCGGGGTGGCCGTGGTGCACGCCCAGGTGGCAGCTCCAGGTGGGCAGCCCACAATGTGCTGTCCATGGGCGGCCATCCCGTGCCTGTGGCACCCCATGCCCATGGCATCCCGCGGTAAAGTTTCCTTTGTGCTCTCCCGGTGACGATCCCTTTGTGCTGGGCGGTTTCTCCTTTTTTAATTTAAAAATCCGCATTCCCACTTCCACATAGCTCGTTATCTCGGGGCGTGTGATGAGGTGTCCGGGCTCCATCCCGGCAGAGATGATGCAGAACACATTCGCTCCGGCTGTGCGATTGGACCCCCCCTCCCGCGGGGAGCGGGTGGTTTTCATTTCAGCCTCTTCCATTAGAAGCTCTAAGGGGAGCTCCGTCTATTAACCGAGAACTGCAGGCCTGTAAATTTTGGCAAGGAAAGGCCCTTGGAAGCCAATCGTCTGTATTTTCTCAGGCCTGATGTCCCCCTCCCCGTGCACGGCCCCGGCCGGCGGGAGGCAGGTACGGCCGCTCCGCTCCGTGCAGATTGATGGTGTCTGCTCCGGAGCCCGCGCCGTCTTCCCTCTCCCTCCCTCCCTCCCTCCTTTTCTTTCTGTTTTGTTCCTTTCCTTTTGAGCTGTTTCTGCTTCATTTGGGAGACTCCTTCGGCTGCCAAGTCCTGATGTGTATCTGTTCATTTCCTAGGGCAAACACATTGATCTGTGATTTCTGTTATGATACTGCAGATTCCTACTCCCTTTTTTCTTTTTTTTCCCTCTCTTAACTTTATCCTGCCATCCAGGAGGCGGTTTCTGTGCTAAGAAGAGCAGTGTTTCTAGAAAACGCTCGTTTCCCTGACTCATAGCTGTGCCTAATTGCGTACAGAGCCAGCGTCCATCCCTCTTAGTTCCAGTGTAATTGTTTGTGGTGTGCTCCTTTGTGATTGTGTTATTCCAGTAATAACAGGCAGCCTCCTTCCAGATATTTATTCTTTTCATGAACATCAGCATCCTGGCAAAAGGCTGGGCTCTTTTCCATCTCAGCGCTCTACTTCATAGCTCAAATCTGGGATTAATGCTTCAGGGATCTCAGCGAAGTCTTTCCTCCTTTCCGCTCCCTCCTTCCAGAAGCGCCGTCTTTCTGCTCTGGGATTTGGGGCTGCTTGGTGCTGCTGCTGGGGATGCTGCCCACTGCTTTGCTCGCTGTGCTCGCTGCAGCGTTCTGCTCCTTCGTTTTGTTGTTCTCCCTGTTTGGCAATAGGGCTTAGCGCTGGTAATGCAATGAAGGGTGGATAATCTGGGGGGCAGAGAGCAACCCCATCCTCTCTAATTTACCACCGCACCTCTGAGCACGAGGCATCAGTCTTGCAAGACCTCATTTTTCATTCTGGGTCAGTTTTACAGCACACCAGTGTGTGCTCAGTAATTTATGGCACAGAGAGAAGGATGAGATCCACATGGCCGAATGTGCCCAGTGTTAAATCCTGGCAACTTACTGGGGCAACTGGCAGCAGGACCCTCTCCTCTCCATGGGAGATGCCATCCCGTGCATCCTCCTGGGATGGCAGCATACACACTGCAGTTCTGTGGCCGTGTCGCAGGTGGTGGTGAGGAGGGTGTATGGCACGCAGCTCCCACATGGAGACTGCTGAGCTGTGTGACACCAGGGCTGCTTCCCAGCCTGGCTCAGCCACCTGTGAGCAAAGGGAAGACATTGGTGGTGGATGCCCAAAACCTCAGCTGTGCCCCAACGTGGTTCAGTTCTCCATGCCCTGCTGGTGGGTGGCTGGGTGCTGGCAGCACCCTGACCCTGAATCCAGGCAACCTGCCATGCTCAGCTCCTGCATCCCTGCCCTGGGGCTGCCCACCCTCAGCACGGGTCGTGGCAAGCAGGCGATGGGCCCCCCCGCTCTGCCACAGCCCCAGGCGCTGCCGTCACCCTCCCTCACTGCGTGGGAACCGCTCCCGGGACCGGAGCATGCCGAATTTCACTTTTCAAATGGGGCTCCTGGCACCCCGCCAAGCTGCTCTTCGTGTTGTCAAATATTTTGGCAAACTGTGTTTCTGCTTCAGTCTGAAAGTGCCTCTCGCTAGGGAAACCGCGTTGAGGCGAGCAGTGAGCAGAGCTGGGAGGAGAGCACGATTGGGTGGGATGGACTGTTGGCTTGGTTTTGGTTGGCTTGGAATGGGATGAAATGGATTGGCATGGTACTGGGGATGGGATGGGATGGAGAGTTGGGCTGGATTTGGTTGGGATGAGATGGACAGTTGGGTTGGATTTGATTGAGGTGAAATGGGATGGGATGGGATGGGATGGGATGGGATGGGATGGGATGGGATGGGATGGGATGGGAGAGCATCTTGATGCCAGCTGCATCCTGCACAAGAAGTGCCACCCTGGTGCCTCTGCATCTATCCCAAGCCAAGGCACAGCCAGGCCGAGTGGCCACAGCCAGCAGGGAAGGGGCCAAAAAGTCTCCCGAGGTGACTGCAGTGATTGGTGCCATCAGGCTGAGCGGGGCAAATTGTATTGACAGGAATAAGGAAACACTAAAAACTGGTTTTCAAGTTGCTCCTTTGGCTTTTTGTTCTGAAATTGCTCTGTATTAAAAAGGGAATGAAAGAAGAGGGAAAAAAAACACAGGCTCTAAGTAAACTAGAAATAAGGGGACTGTATTTTTTTACCAGCTCATTGGAAAAATGAAACATATTTGTTCTGGGTCAGACCAAAATGAGCAAAGCAATCAGTTATCCACAGCGCCGCGGTGCAGGCTGCCTCCCTTCTGCTCGCTCTCCTGGGCATCTTTGAGTGAATATCCAATACCTTTTTATGATGGTTGAGAGAAAGCATCTCCTGGGAGGAAAAGGCGAGGTGTGATCCCAAAAACTCGGCCGGAGCCGTCCCCCTTTGCCGCTGGCCGCTGCTCCTTCCCATCACGTTGTGCGGTGAGCGCGCACGTACCCGCGGCCCCGACACCGCGAGAGGTTTTGAAAGCCTGAGAAATCCTTCTGAAGCCTGGTTTCCGGCCAAAAACCCGAGGTTATGCAAACATATGCCGAGCTCGCAACCAGGCTGCGTGTGTTGGATGGAGAGCAGCTTTGCGAGGCAGGTGTGAGATGACGCGGGAAGAGCTGCTTTCGGCGGCTGTGCTGCGCGAGGAGTGAGTGCTATTCTGCAGGGCAAAGATGGACCTCACCCCATACACTGCAAACACTGCCCTGGGCCCCCCAACCTGCAGTTCTGCCCCCCAGACCCTATGAAAATTACTCAAAGGAAGGGACTTCAGGAAAACACCCACTTTTGTGCTCCCTGGAGGCCCACAAAACGCAGCAAATTGGTGATGGCCAGTGCTGGGCCTGGGTAGGAGGCTCTGTGAGGATGGGGGCGAGGAGGAAGATGAGCTCTATGGGACATCTGGGGACAGCCGAGAGCAGTGTCCCACATGGGGCAGAGCAGTGGTATTGCTGGTATGCTGAGCACCTTGTTTGTTAAAGCGGGGGCATGTCGCAACAGTGCTGCATTGTGCAATGGTGCTTCCAGCTTGTGGGGCTGCATTGCTGGGCTTTGCTTTCTACTCGAGGTCCTGCTCCTTCCTCTCCCTCTCTGTGCTCCCATATGATTTTCCTTTTCCTTCACCCCCTACCCAGGATGGGAGGGCACAACCTCAGGCATGCGCCCAGTTTGGGAACAACCCACTCCGCATACCCTCTGAGACCCCAGCAAACAAACACAAGCTCAGCACGAATTTCTCAGAAGCTTAAAATATTGCACAACTTGGAAGAATTACCAGTGGGAAAATTGCTGCGGCACCCCGGGGAAATGCAGCACGCTGCCACAAACACGGAGCCATCCGAGCTGCTCCTCAAAACGGCTGTGAGAGTTTCTTCATTTGGAAGCCTTCAATTTCTGAGAATGGGCTGATATCTGCCCAGCCTGGGTTGTGCCCCCGTGGCTCCAGGGGATTTTCATTTTATTTTGCCAGCTAAACACTGGCACAGCTATTAGGAACCAAAGGAAGGATTTTAACATGAAAAACACAGGGCAAGACTAAATTTTGCCCAAGCATGCAGCACAATGAGGACTGCCCCTTCCTTGATGAGGATGAAAGGATGCTCCTGTACCTAAGCACAGCAAAGAGCGGGGTGCAGGCACCCCAACCCTCTTGCCATGGGCTCCTCTGCAGGCAGCAGCTCTCGCATTGCGTTGCATTGCATTGCATCGCATTGCATTTCCTTGCATTGCATTTTGTTGCATTCATTTTCCATCTTGCTGCAGTGCCCAGGATCCTCACATGCCCCGGCTGCACCACGTCCCCACGGTGAGGTCCCCTCCGCACTTCCCCTGCAGGGAATGCAATACCCTGGGAGCTATTGGCCTCTGGAAGCAATTTAGCACGGGACGTGGCTATTAATTTAAATAGATTACAGAAATTTGAACTAAGCTGTGTATAAATCTTCTGACCGGCTCTTTGGGCTTCGCTCTCTGTTGTTTACACATTTTTGTTTTAAAGAAGCACTTATTGATTCCTGAAGCTCAGACGCTTTGCTCAGAGCTCGGCTCTCCTCTCCGGGTGCGGTGGCAGCACTTTGCTCCTGCACACGTATCACCTTTCAGAGCTACTGTGAGCGAGACGCAGATGTTGTTGGGTCTCAGGTAAAGCCATCAAAAGTGGACGTTCAATCAAGTTTGACATCATCTCCAACCTGAAGGCAAACGGCTTGGTTTTGATTAGCAGCCTGCGGGGCCGAGCCGAGCCCGTATCAGTGCTGCTGCTGCTGCTCTACCTGAGTTGCAAAACCACAGATGGTAATTATAACGATAAGTGCTTACAGATTTCCTAACAACAAAGATAATTTGTTTGCTCCATGCCTTGTTAGAAGGGGAATTTCGTTCTGGTGGCTGGGTGGCTTGGGGATCAGCCATTGCCCTTTCACCCTTCTGTCCCCGACGTGGCCGCTCCCCTCCGTGCGGCGATGGGATGCTGATCCGATGCGACGAGTGCCGGCCCCACGTGGAGGGGATGCCCCGAGTGGAAGGGGTGCTGCCGAAACCGCAGCTTTCCTCCCACCTCAAGGTGAGCCCGGGTGCAGCCCCGCGTGGCATCCGCCTGACGGCGTCCCCGTGCGCGGCACTGAGCAGGCACGCAGGACGCAGCCTCACTTTCTGGCTCCCTTTAATGACCCTGGAAGGCCGCGGCTTGTTAAGTGCCCGCTTTGCTTTCCAGAGATCCCTTCCGGCTGCCAAGTGTGCTCGGCAAACAAAAGCATTCCTCTCTGCTCCGGGGCCGCAGCGGCCGCCCGTATGGCAAGCAGACGGAGGCGATTAGCACACACAAGGGCTGCCCCGCTCCTGTCCTTGTGCACGGCCCAAGACCCCGAGGAGAAACTGCTGCTGCTACAGGGACCCCTCTCAAGGTGCCCTTGCTCCTCCGCACAAGCTCACATTTTCTCTGTGCAGGCACAGTACCTGTGGGGTCCTGTTCTTGTTCCCCCAGGGCTCCCCTCTTTCCCAGCGGGGATCAGATGTTTTTTTCCAGGCCAGAAATGCTTGGGGTGGCTCGGGAAGGTGATATCGATCTTGTCCGTATTTGTTGCTGTAATGACTCACAAGTTCTGTCTGTGAGCAGAAATGCTTTGGTGGTGCCGGGCTACTAACCTGCATGTCTAGAAGCATAGGAATTCCATCATTATTGGGAAACCTGTGTTTTCTTGGATTCCTCGAGGAAATTACACTAATTGCAGCAAGCCCTAAGTCTCTGCGGGGTGTAGATGCGATAGGACATCCCCAGGGCCTGTCCCTGGCACTGCAGGGATCCAGCAGCCTCGAGCCTCCATGCTGCTGCAAGACGGAACCATCGGTGCACTGCCTCATGGCATGGCTATGGGCGAGCCTGAGCTCATGGCATGGCCTGAACATGTGCCTTGACCACAGCAGTTAGACTGTGGCTGGGGGCACTGCTTCACCTATTATTATTATTATTATTATTATTATTATTATTATTATTATTATTATTATTATTATTTTGAACCAGTTTTAATATTTGGGCTCTCCCAAGCGCCTACGCCAACATCTGCACGCAGGCGCAGCGTGCGGTGTCACAGCAGAATGAATAGGACGGCTCCACGGGATAGCCCTGAACAATGGTCCCACGTTAATCAGCTTAATGTTAATCAGCTTTCTGCACTGCTCGGATGTAAGGGAGCTCCAGAGCGGGACGCGCTTCCGCGGAACCACGCTGGAAGCAGGACAGCGTGCGGCCCGCGATGCTCCGCGATGGGCTTCATTTCTCCATTAACTCCCAATTTGCCTCTGGGCTCAGAGCATGGAAAAAATTAGAGCAAAAAAAGAGAATTTTTCCGGAAGCTCCGAGTGAGGAAAGGAAGGTTATAATAGAAATAGTTTTTGACCTTAATTATGGCTTCTAATAGAAGGAGTTGTGCAGGATCAGCAGTGGGGCTGGCGAGCAGCTGGGGGTGCGGGAGAGCAATGCCATGACCCCCAGCCCAGCAATGCGGGTTTAAACCATGTGGGTATCCAAACACTGACCTGGCGTTAGGCAGTGGTGGGAGCGGGAGGGATTAACTGCTGCATGGGAAGCACATCGCCTTCGGGGTCGGGTCAGACCTCCTTGCTCTGGAAACCTGTTCTTGTTATTGCTGCTCTCACCCAGCGATGGGTCACTTGGCACCTCCTGGGAGCAATCGCATTTGGGGTTAATGCGGTCTGGAAAGCTCTGCTTGGGGTAGGCAGGGATGCTGCCCTCGGGGGAGGGCTGCAGATCCCTGATTCACAGCCTCACTCCGTGCTGTGGGGCTGGTGGAAGGCTCACCATCGTGTCACCCTCCTGCTCTCAGCCCCCGGGAGCAAGCAGGAGCCCAACTGCTCCGCTGGGTCCTCAAATGCACTTGGAAACCCCAGTGCTGCCGGGGGTGGGGCTGCTCGGAAAATTCTGGTTTCCTGCTGGAGATGCAAACACGTTAGTTCCCCTCCATTGCCTGTGCCTCCGTGTAGGCTGCGGAAATACTGCAAATGTTCCACACGCAGACGTTTAACCCTTTGGAGCTTCCATATATAGCATTAAATAATACAAAGAATCATCCCGTGCATTTTGTTAGTTACTGTTTTAAAGTTCTTATCACATCTATTTCTCGTTATATCAAGGTTTTTGCAATGTGTGGGGGAGATCCATCTCCCTCCCTGCCTAGTTTATCTATAATTCAGGACATTTTTACACTTAGGTTATAATTGACTTTTCCACGCTGCAGCGACTCAAACAATAACTATTAATATTCAGCAGTCTACAGCGATAAAGATTTCCATTTACTCTCTTTTACTTAGCCGCGTGAGTATTCGGCATCCTATCTCGCACGGTTAACATTGAATTCATTCATATTTATTCTCCATTTTCCAGGGTAACAATATTAAAAGAGTGAACAGCATGTTGGGCAGCCCTGCATCCCGGGGTTCCCAACCTCAAAAACTGGTCCTTGGGGCTATGGGCAGTGCGTGGGGATGGGGCACACTTGCACATCCCTTTAGCATCGGGCTGCCCTCCCCACTCCTTCCTCCTGGCCCGGGACCAGCAGCGCTGCCGGCTATTAGCCCGCCTGCTGCTCGCTGCCCTGGGAGCCATCTCAGGGTGAATGAATGAATAAACACAACGGCATTTAGCGAGATCTGAAAGGAGATGTGATGATAATTTCTTCCCTGCAAATTGTATGTGCTCATGTTTTCAGCACGCTGAAGGCAATTAGGGCAGAGCGGAGAGCTGGCAAGATGAGGGGCTACGCTGAAGAAGCGGCAACCATGGAGCCATAATAACAATTTAGATTCTATTTAGATACAAGTGGCTACAAGTCGCGTCTCAATATTGAATCAATCGGCGCAGACAAATGGCTTAATACGGAGACATTTGTTTGAGGGGAAGGAGAGGGAGCAGCCTTTTAGAGACTGCCAGGTGGGGAAGGTAGGCAGATGGGTGGAGGGACAAGTGGACGGTTGGATGGATGGGTGGATGGTTGGATGGACAGGTGACTGGTTGGATGGACGGATAGGTGGGACGTTAGATGGATGGTTGAGTGGATGATTGGATGGATGGGTGGATGGATGGACAAGTGGATAGATGGGTGGTTGGATAGATGGGACATTGGGTGGCTGGTTGGGTGGCTGGTAGGGCGGACATGTGGATGGATGGACGTGTGGATGGATGGGTGGTTGGATAGTTGGGATGTTGGGTGGGTGGATGGTTGGATGGATGGGTGGATGGATGGATGGACGGGTGGATGGATGGATGATTGGATGAGATGGACATCCAGATGGCTGGATGGGTGGATGGATGAGATGAGCTCTGAGCACTGGGAGGAGCAATCCGAAGGGGAACAAATTGCTTTTCTTGCAGCTTTCAGCATTCTGGGATGGCTTACACTAGGCATCGATTGGAGAGGTATTTTTAGAGGCAGTCTGGTATTTGTTAACCTTCTCATGCAGAGTGGAGCTTTCTTCTCCAAAGCATGTGTGCGCGCACGCGTGTGGAAGGCAGAGGGAGATCCTTCCCGAGATAAGGCGCAAGGAGCCGACCCCGGCGCAGCGCCGCGTGCAGCTGTACAAACACGCGGCAGCCCCGCGCCCTGCCTCCTCCCGGCGAGCGGGATAGGTGACACTGGAGAATGCTTTGCTGTCATTAGCTAATTGAGCTGCTGATGTTAAGAAAAGGTTATGTATTTCTCCTGGTAGTTTTTCTTTGTAAAACTCTGACACGGATCTCTTGCCATAGCAGTAATAATGCCCCAGCTGGGGAGTTGGAGCAAATCTTCCCGCTGGTGGGGATTTTTCTTTTCCCCCCTCTTTTCCTTTTTCCCTTCCAAGCAGGGAGCCCTGAGCCAGGCGCTGACCACTGTAAGTGATACCTCCCACTGCTGCCCTGCATGGGACCACCAGCAAAGCGGCCCCAGGAACCGAGCCCCAGCCACTACAAAATGGGACAAAGGGGGGTGCGCCATGCACAGCCACGGGGACCCGTTTGCTGTTGTGCGGATGCACACACACTTTGTGACCACTTGCACTGCATGCTGCCAGATGCTTACAGGGTTGCTACACTACGTCTGCACTGATCCAGCAGCACCCAGGTGCAGGTGGCTGCACAGACATGGGGAAAGACTGAGCTCCACCAGGTGAGTGCCAGCAAACTGAGCGTTCAGGGCTTCACCTAAATGTCTCCCATGCTGACACTCTGCCAGTGAAGCACGTCTTGCTGAGGTTCTGCTTACCCACTGCTGCCCGCCTCCTCTATTTGGCATTCCTACTGACTCTGTCTCCGCTTATATTCCCCAGCCTCATTTCTTTTTGGCACAACTGATTCCCTGCAGCCCGCAGCACTGTACCCGCTTGGTGCCAGACATCTCCACAGCACTGCACGGGGAAAGGCACACGGTGTCCTCATGGCACCGACCTTGAGCCTCAGCAGCCACCAGGTCACAACCTGCCTGGCGGTGGCCATGGCCACAGAGGTCACCGACCCCAACGAGTCACCCAGCCCCTCCACCAGCACAGCACACTCTGCCTGCTCCTTAATTAATCCCAGGCAAAATTAATCAGCTGACATCCGACAGCTGGAGAGCGGCCAGAGGGCACTGGGGCTGCAGCCAGGGCTGGCCCTGGGGCACCGCACTGGGGCTGCCGGCACCGGGACCGCTTTCTGCTCCCTCTGCATGGCTGCAGGTCCCAGGAGACCTCCCCACTGCACAGAAGCAAAAGGAAAGGACAGTTGTCATGGGCTAAGTTCCTAACAAAGGTGACAGCGAGATGACTCCAGTGCATCGGGACGGCCCCAGCTGGTGCCATGCATGGGGCATGGGGCTGAGCCTACCCTTTCCACACCCCTCGCACCCTCCTTGTACAGTGCATGGGAGAAGTGTGACACAAGTGTGGCACTTACCGGGGATCTCCTGCTGTGGGTCTGCGTGGTGATGGGCGGTGTTTCTGCCTGTACCGCCATTGGGGTTTTTTGCTCAGCACGGCCAGGATACAGGTGCCATCCCCTGGGAATGTCCCTGCTGGGTGTCCCTCCCGGCTGAAAGATGCTTTCCTGTGTCTGCAGAGCAAATCTGTGCTGGGTCCAGACCGCAGCATGGTCGTTTTGGTGGCCCTCGGCATGGTGACGGTGCCTTTCCTAACCCCGCTCTCACCGCTTCCCTCCCGCTGCCCGCTCCCCGCTCTGGCTGAGCCTTTAATCCATCCCCGGCAGCACTGCCGCCCGCGCTGCTGATTGCAGGAGGGGGTGCCGGAGCTAACGATCCGATCCCATCGATCCGTGAATCTGTAATGAGACTCCGGTTCAGATTAATCAGTCATTAGGCCAAAATGCCAGCACGCTGCCTGGAAACTATTTGTCTTTGCTGCTGCGTTTTATTTATTTCACTCAATGCGATTCCAAAGGGCTCCATCCTTCCCTCACAGAGAGCAGCAGCCCTAGTGCTGGTGGAAAGCAGTAATGGGATCGGGAGAGAGCTGAGGTGCACGGGGCCGAGCTGCCAGAGCTGCTTACCGTGAGAAATGGAAGGATCCCCATCGGCCGATCAAAGGGGAGGAGACCTGAGCTGCACCGGGGGAAGATATCTGATAGCAGAGGCTCCTCCAGCTCAGCAGGTAAAGCAGGATGCCACAGCTGGAGGTTTCAAAGGGGAAAAAAAAATGAATTCAGGCACAAAAATGTGTTTGGGAGAGGAATTAGCCACTGTGGCAAGGAGATGCTGTAGGTCTGGGGATGGGGTCCTCTGGGGATGGGGTTCTTGAGGGATGGGCCCCTGATTCTACAGGTGTTGCTCAGACACTGAGCTCTAATTCCCTGCTGCTGATGGAGGGGAGCATCCTCCACCCTGCTCAAGGCAGCGCTGATGCCTAAAGCTTCTCTTGACTCTGAGCGATGGACAAAACCAAAGCAGTTGGGGATGGGATACACGAGGAGCAGGATGAGGATGCCAACAGAGCAGCCCCGTCCCTCTGCTTGTAGTGAGAGGTGCTGGGAGCTGGTTGGGGCTCCTCACTGGAGGAGGGGAGTTTATTGGAAAACACCTGGAATCTATTAGGGCTGGAAGATGGAGTCAAGGTTTTGCCGCCTGCAGGCAGCTCAAGTATAAATAGCGGCAAAGGGTTTGTTTTGACTACTTTAAATTGTGCAGGTTTCATGCCCTGAGAATTGGGAGTTTGAAGCTGCTCCTAACGTAATAATCCTCTCGCTTCCCCCTCCCGCCCGACCAGCCAGGAATCCGCACCTTGTTCTCTTCTTCTTCTCATTCCTCTCTTTGTTTGACTATTTTCCCCATTTCCCATATGTTTATCACAAACCTCCCTCTTCCTGGAGCCTTTGGGAGTCTCCGAGCAGGGGAGGGTTGGAGATGTTGTTGCACACAGGGAAGCAGAGGGGAAAGTCTGGAGCTTTACAATGAAAACCAGAGAGCGCTGGACAAAAATAACGAGAAAAACAAACCCAAATGCTGAGATGCTGGAACAGACCCGCTGTGCAATGGGGTGATACCAACTCCCAGCTGGGGACCAGTGGGGACAGTTGGTGGGGAGCATCCTCTCCCACTCCCAGGGATGCTGCAGGTGCTAATGCCATGGTAATAGAGCGATGTGGGGTTCCTAATGGAAATGCTACGTCACTGCTGGTGCAGAGTCCCCTTGGTCCCAGCGTTAATGATTATTGCTCCTCTCTTGTGTCGATGTCACCAGACCCAAGAGAACAATGACTGTGGGCAAAGGCAGATGCATGCTCCACTCTGAGGAGGTTTTGCTCCAAATTAGGCCATAGAGGAGGAGGAGAAGGAGAAAGGGTGGGAGTGAGCAAGGGGTGAGCACGCCCGCGAACTCCCCCAGCCTGCTCTGTGCCCTCAGCTCCATCTGCCCAGGAGAGCGGGGTTTCAGCACCTCTGGGTGCAAACCAAGCTGCCCGAGGATGCAGCATGCTGCAGGGTTGCAGTGCTTGATGCACGGCGGTGGGAAATGTGAGCCCCAGGGCTGCAGCACGGCCCCGACCCCTCTGCATCAGCACGACGGGGGACGGGGCTGCCCCCCACAGAGGGCAGCAGCTCTTCCCCAGCCATCTGTGCTGGAGACCTGCGAGTCAAACCCCGCTGACAAGCCATCTGGGGTGTCCAAACGGCTGCACATGGTGCCATTTATTTTCCTACTTTTCTTTTTAATCATTGCTTTATTTCATCTGCCCAGTGAGCGAACAGCCCAAAAAAGCAAAGAGTTGATGTGCTGGAAGGAGACTGCGCTCTGAGTGCAGGTGGTTGCTCTGTGTCCTGCGGTGGATGGCTGATGTCATGCCTGGAGGCTATGGGACAGGAGGCGAGGAGTGGGGTCAGGCAGCCTGCAGACAGCAGCCAGAGGCTCATCCACAGAAATAATCCAGGCTGCAGCCAAACAGCAGCATCGCATAGCTTGCAAGTGGGGCTGAGCATGTGCTGGGATCAGTGGGAGTGGGAATGGGGGCTGTCATTGCAAAGTGTCCTGCCATGAGATGGGCTCATAGGGGACTTCTCATGCTCCATTACCCCTTGGATAATTCTTACTGGGGCTGTAACTGTGGAGCAGCAACGCCATGCTCCAGCCCAGGCACAGCTTTAGGGCAGCTTGGGGGACTTGTGGCCAGAGCAGCAGCGGCACATTTTTGGTACTGGGGGAGGCTGCCCATGTTGCACAGCTTGGTTTGGGGGCTGCATTCTATGAAAGGACACAGGGAATCAGCAGCCTCACCATCACTTTGCTCACCCGGCTCTTCCTGGAACAAGCAAAGCTCAGCAGCTCCTCTGAGAGCTGCTCACAAGGACGTGCTTCTGCTCTTCATGCTTTTTTCTTTTAATCCAGTTGAAGGAACAGAAGGGGATGAAAGCAGCTTGGCTATCAGCTGCGAGAAGGGATGCTCAGCCTCGGGGCCGGGTGTAGGGCATCCTGCCACCATGGGGCCGCGGCTGTGTGTCCCAGTGCTGGGGTGCCCCAGCTGTGACCGGGCCACCACGGAGCGGAGGACACACGGCAAGCTGGTGTCCTGCACCCGTGGTGACTGCACACGTGCTCAATCTTGTCTCCTTTCACGTGGAATGAGAGTGACACAATTAGATGGAGTTATTTACTTGAAAGAAAGGCTGGGGCCGGACACGGGGTGCTGGCAGCCCGGCGTCTCACACATCATTATGTTCCCCTAGCGGCTTTGAAGTGGCAGGGCTGGGGCAGCTCCAGTTCCCCATGCGCTCCCCATGCCCCAGTGCAGGCGACAGTGGCAAAGGGAGAGCAGCACCCACCAGCACACGCCTGGGTACCCACACCCATGGTGTGTCACTGGCACATGGCAGCGGGGAAGGGGCCTCCAAGCCCCAGGCTGCCCCGGTGCCCTCATCCCATTGAGGACCCCCAGCAGGTTCCTCGCTCCGGCCCCAGCCCCGCCGGACACACTGCGGGTTTCCGCCAGCCGCCGCGTCTCATCTGCTGCTGCCAAAAGCTGGGGGAGCGGAGCCAAGTCAGGCAGGCGGGAGATAAATCTGAGTGCTCCTTGGCTGCGCCAGCCTTTGCTCTTTGATTAATTGGAGGCAGCGGTTCTCCTCGTGCTCCGTTCCCCCTCCAAGGGCCAGGCAGGACAGGGAACCACCGAGAGCAGCATTTGTCCTTACAGGGAGCATCCTTATGTTTGCAGCAAAAGAAGGGTCGGGTGTTTGCTGCTAGTGGAGGCAATGGGGATAAATGCAGGGCTGAGCCTCTGCCCTGTGAGTGGAGCAGCTTCACGCCGTGAAATATTCAGAGGCCGTTGCAAGAGGCTGTTAGATCCGAGTGCTTGCGGGATTGCTTTCTTCCTTGACAAAAGCCTGGCGTCCACCTCAGGTTAAAGCTAATCTAAACAGTAGGGAAAAATAAACACACAGGATGTGAAAGGGGAGCGATAGCTCCAGCACTAAAAAGGCAGGGAAGTGGGAACTGGCGGCTGCTGTTTTATTAGCTGGGAAGCACCAAAAACCTCCTTCAAGAGCACAGTCTCAGGTTGGATGGTAGGAAAGAGAGCAGTGCATCACTGCTCAGAAAGAGCAGTGATGCACTGGCACAGGCTGCCCCGGGAGGTGGCGGGGTCACCATCCCTGGAGGTATTCAAGGACCATGGAGAAGTAGCACTGAGGGACATGGTCATTGGGGGTGGGGGGGATGGGTTGGGGTTGGACTTGGTGATCTTAGAGGTCCTTTCCAACCTTAACCATTCTATGGTTCCATGAAAATGTGGTCTCTGAGCAGCAGCAGCCCCGGGGGAAGATGGCAGCAAAGGCCTGGCCATGCTCATTGGCCCATTGGCCCTGAGTGCTGCGGCCCTGCCTGTGCTCTGCTCCTCCAGGAATGGGGAACTGGTGCTAAGGGCAGGCAGAGACCACCCGTTGGGCACACCAAACTAGTGCCAGGAAAGAAGAAAGAGAGAGTTTTGGAGCTATGGTTGTTGTTGGAGAGATTTATTTTTGTTTTGCGATGTCTGCATCTCTGTTGTAAAACGTATGAGCTGCAAAGGAACGTAAATCTTTATGTTTGCAATATTAACTTCCCATTTCCAGGCTGAAGTAGTTATGGTTCTTTCTAATTCTCTTGGAAATATTCTGTGTGTTTATCCTTTTCCCCAGATGTTTATGTAACTTCCTCTGGAAACTCCACTTTTTAGTTAATTAACTTTGTGTCCAGACTTTTCTGTGCTTGGTTCCCTTGTTAATATCCCATTAATACGGTGGTGCAGCCCCAGCAGTGCTCGGTGTGGGGATTTCAGAGAGGCTGCAGCAGGACAGAGCACTGGCTGGTTTTCCCGGTCAGACGGGGACCTGGAGGCATGGTGGTGTGCATCGAACCGCTTTGAGGATGCGAAGACTTGCAGGTCTCTAACAAACCCACCACAAAGTGGCCTGTCCAAATCCCCTCCCAAACCACACAGCCAAGAGGCACTTGTTCACACCTGAAGCCTTAATTTGGATGCTGGTCATTCCCTCTCTGAGATAATTAATTGGAGGTGTTAGAAGAACCCTTCCCCATGCCTTCTGTGACAAGGTTCAGATCCGAACCAATCTGAATTAACTTTTCAAGCACCATACCACCAGATGGATGCTCTATTAAAGGCTTTGCTAGGAATCCGGGTTCGTTAGGATGCATCCAGCTGCTGCTCCCTCCCTACAAATTCTGCCTTTCAATCCAAAGACAAAGCGCCAAAGCAGCCTGAACTGGCAGGTCTGTGGGTTTTGAGCCTCTCCGGTGCTGTATTTTGGGGATGCAGCGATGCCTCTTGCATCCCGCAGAGGAGATGGATGGCACAGCAGCCTGGCTTCCATCGCCCTGCACATTGCATTACAATGGAGCCTTCTCTGTCTCCTTAACAAGAGTGACACCACTTTGCTTATTGTCTATTAACTTGAGAGGTGAGCACATCAGCCAGCAGAATCAGAAACATTTACCATGAAAAGTAAAAGCTGAAATCCCATTTTCTACTGCAGCTCGATGGGAAACGCTCCATCAGGGCCAGGTGGGACCACGGGCAGCTGTGCCCATGACACAGTGCACCCTACCAGTAGCGCTGTCCTCCAGCCCTGGGATGGAGCAGCACCTCAGCAGCTCTGGATTCGAAGGCCAAAACCTCATTTCTTCCCTGGTGGGAAGCTGGGCAGGTCCCACCAGCACCCTGGGATGGGGGAACAGGGAGCCCCATTCCTGCCCTCCCAGCACAGCCCTTTAGTTCTGGGGATTTGAGCTTCCATTAGTGCCCTTTCTCCTTTACATCAGCATTTCCACGGCTGCTTAACTTCGGTGCATTTCATTAGCACAGAGGTTTCTGTCGATATTAGGAAGTCACTGTAATCATCAGAGGGATTTGCATGGCTGTTAGACCAGGAGCGTCACTATTTGGTAGTGCTTTTGGAAGCATTTTTGTACAAGTATCTTCAACATGCACCCTGATGGCAGAGACTTTGTACCCCTGCGTCCCCAGGGCACCTCAACACGGTTCTGGCAGAGCAGAGGCAACGGTGAAGACATCAGCCCCATCCAGGAACTTTCTGTACCCACCAGGATACCCATACCCATTGGGATGCTCATGGCCAAGAGGACCCCCTTGGCCATCGGGATGCCCATGGCCACCAGGCCACCTATACCCATTGAGATAATCAAGGCCATTGGGATGCCCATGGCCACCGGCACACTCATGCCCACTAGGATGCCTGTACCCAACATTTGCCACCCGGTAGTGCCATGGGGATGGCACCCCATCAGCGAGCACAGCTGCCACATCCCTGCCATGGGGCATGCAGCATGCTGACCCCTCGCTGTCACCCATCTCTCCCAGCACGCTTCCCCACCCCCGCTCGCCCTTTGCTGGCATGTCCCACACAGCAGGGGCAGCAGAGGCAGCACGGGGTGGTGGGGCTGCGGAGATGGCTGCCTGCCTCTTCCCACTTCCCCAGCATACTTCAGGGCCAGCGAGCCTTCCGTGGACAGTGCAGTTCTGTTTTGCATCACCGCTTTGAAAAACCCTTGGAGAGAGCAGTGATTTATGAGAGGTTTCTTGTACGAGGGGAAATAAACCTCTGACCAGACCCGACTGAAATCCACACTGCTTAATTTTCTGTGGAATCAGGATTTTACCCCTATCTGAGGATTTTGCTTCTTTCCAAGAAAAACAAGCAGTGCCGCTCTCACAAGCAGCCGTGTTCTCTCCGGTGCGGTACAGGGCCGGCTGGGCACGGCTCCCTCCTCCGCCCCATCCCAACCCCACGGGTCACAAATCACAGCAGTTCCTACCGGCGCTGAAGCGAGAACATCTGCTAGGAAAGTCAACAGTCATTAATTAGCTTTTAACTGGGAGATAGAGAAGCGGGAGAGAGGCACGGACCCCTTTAATGAGAATAAAAGGTGTTTAAGCTTAGAGGAGCGCAGAAGCACCGTAGTTACTTTGTAATATGATAAGGGGCTAGGAATTTAAACCAGAAATCGAGGGGTCAGGGAGGGCACTTTGGGTGCGGGAGCACATCTCATGGCCATGAATCCTGGGAGGGAGTGGTGCTGGATAGCTGCAATGCCCGGTGCTGGAGGTGGGATCAAGGAGAATATATCCCAGGCGTCCCCAGCAGGGAGCTGAGCCAGGTGCTGCTGGGGTGGGGCGGGAGTAGTGAAAAGGTGGTGGCACCCAGGTCAGCATCCCAGCACATGCGGGACAGCTGGTCTCCATCAGAGCAGGTGGGCTGGGAAAGGTGACCCTATAAAAATGGCAGAAGTAGAAACCAAGCAACAGGTAGCAAAGGAAAGGTGATGGTGGAAGGGCCCCATGCTTGCTCTGCTCTCCCTCCCCAAGCCTGGCTGTGGGTAATGTGATGCTGAACAGTGAGAAGGCAGCGCTGACAGCCCCAGAGGAAAGGAGGAGGGCTGCTTATTGGAGGGCAATCCACTGATGGCAGCTGTAGGTATATAATTACCATTATGATATGTTAAGAGTTAGTTAATGCGTATACCCTCTGCAAATGGATGGCTCCAAAGCTGCGAGGGAAGGGCTGGTATAAGAAGACACTCAGTTAATTAGTTAATTGAGACTCTTTAGGAAATGTTTCTTCAACTGCCTTTTTTCCTCTCCCCCTCTATTTCTGTAACCATCAGCTCAGTTGCTGCTCATCCTTAAAGCAAAATCCTACCCTGAATGGATGTGCAGTATGCATCTGAGCAGGGGCTGCTCTGTGCAAAGCCAAAGGGCTGGTAACCATTCTCTACTGTGGGGAGGTGATCACCTGGTGGATGCTGATTTCTTTGCACGGCCTGGTTTCTGTGGTGTAGTGTAAAATGAAGCACGGGGGCTCTCTCTGTATTTAAACCCTCACCCTGCTCTCTGGGGTCTGTGCTCTCAGCCCCCGGCGCTGCCATGCCAAGGGAGCAGAGGAGAGCATTCCCAGCTCTGTGTGGGTGAAAGGGTATAATCAGAGCCGCTTGGATTTAGAAATAAAAATAACTTGGGTTTGTTTGGGAAGGTTCACACGTCAGCTTCCATTGGATGGATGAAAAGCACTGGTGCCCAGCAGCAGAGCTCTGACAGCTCTTCCAGATAACACCCACCCATGGGGCTGTTTGAGTAGGAAGGGACCTTTAAAGGCCATCTAGTCCAAACACCCTGCAGTGAACAGGGACACCTACAGCTCCACTGGGTGCTCAGAGCCCTGTCCAGCCTGACCTTGAGCCCCTCCAGGCATGGGGCATCCGCCACCTCTCTGGGTGACCTGTGCCAGTTGTTCCACCTTTCCCTTAATCTCCAGTTTTTGTGCCATTCCTTGCCCAGCAGATGAGAATTTCCTGGCTACCACATGTCATGTTAATTTTGCTTTGTATTTATTTCCTCCCTTGCAGCCCCCTGAGCCCCCTGTTGATTTGTTATGCCAGCGCTGAATCAGTCCAACTGTGATTTCATTCTGTTGGTAGTGAGTTTTTAAGTGGTGGCGTCTCACAAGTTCGTTAGTGAATTCCCTTAATAACCTGGAGCGCACGTTGCTCTGCCCTGCTGCTTTGTGTGCATGGGGCTTGCCGAGCGCTCCCCTACGTGCTTTTTATCAGTAAGTGTATTTACAAGGTCTTCATTACTTCCTAATTGACCATGCCTCTTCTCTTTAGTTATCGCCTTAAAGAGCAATTTAAAAAAGCAATTCAGCAACAGCCATTCCAGAGCTCTTCATCCCTCCCAGCCCCTTTCTCATTTATTATCATCCTTCTGTCTCGCTAGTGCTTCTTTTCCCTCATTCCTATAAGCCGTACATATTCCCCAAAACATTTTATCAGCACTCCATTCCCACTCTTCAGCTGCCACTGGTCCTGGCAGTCTGTTGGGGCTCTCCTTGCAACCTATGCAAAGAAACCCACCAATTTAATCTTTGGGTTTTGTGGTTTAGTGCTCTGCATGCAGGTGCCATCCTGAGCTTTCCATGCCCCATGCCCCTCTTGGTTCCCATCCCCGCTCCTCCCACTGTTCTGCCCTTTGCAGCGCAGTTGCCCTGCACAGCAGACACCAGCTCGGCCACAAGAAGAGCTTCCCAAATCTCTGTCACTTTACTCAGCAGAGGGGGAAACAGCTCTGTGTCTGGTGGGGATCTCAGGGCGCCCCACGGTTTAATGTCTTCCTTCTCCTTCCTCTTTGAAAAGCAGCCTCTTTTCCCTGTGTTTTGTCTTCTGTGGCTTATGTTGCTTGACATGTCGGCTGGTTTTGATCTTTTCCTTTCTGCATTACAAAATTGTCAGCTGTGTAACCTAGAAACGGGGCCGGCTGAATGATATGTTTGCAAATAATTATTGTTAGAAGTTTTTCTCCCTCTCTTCCATGAGCCATGCCTGCCCTGAGCCCCACTGGGGGATGTGCCCTCAGGGAGTGGCGGGCTCTGCCGTCCTCAGCCCTGTGCTGGGTACAGTCCCAGGTGTTCCTGCCAAAACTGGAGTACCTCCGCGTCCATCCTCATTTAATTTAAACACTGACAAATTCTCCCAGCCGTGGTGTTCATCCATCTCTTAAGCTGTCCGATCTGCACAGCCACTTCACAACTCTCCTGGCTGTGCGGTTAATGTGTCCCTGGGCTGGCTGAGCTTCAGAGCTGGCTGCTTTTATTTATTTCCTCACAGCTGGCCCTGGTTTTCCAAGCAGATATCCACCTGTGCCTTTGGCTGCCCCCCTGGGTATGTGGCCGGTTCCTAACCACAACCAGCAACTCAAAGATTTGGACATACTTTGGGCAAGGCAATGTGAGCGTGGGGAACCAGCAGGCTGAGATGTGGCTGCCCTTGGCACAGGGCAGGGCTCCTTTCTGGGGTTCTCTGTCAGGGATTTGGTGGGCATGGTGGTGATAGGTCAATTGCTGGACTGGATGATCTTGGTAGTCTTTTCCTACCTGAGTGATTCTTCGTGGAGCTGCTGCTCCATCACACGTCCTGGACCCACTATGGGGAAACCACCAGCACTGGTGCAGGAGCACATGATTCCCTTGCCTCTGCCCACATGGTTTGGTGCTCCATGGGGTGCATGCTCCAAAACCAAATAGCTCTGCCCCTCTCCGCATCAGCCTGTATGGGCTGCATGGGTAATGCTCACATCTCAGTCAACACCTCATCCACCATATGCTCACCCTTCACTTGTTGGAGCATGTTTCTCTTGGCAATTGGCTCTTGCCCTGCTGCAATTTTCAGACACGCTCTCCCTTTCCCAAATCCCTCTAAGACCCCCTCAGAGTGTGTTCCTGTGCTGTTACAGCTGCTTGTCCCCACACCACCCACCCACCAGGGCAAGATGTGGGTGGAGGTGTTGCACATTGCCCCTGATGTTACTTTCTGCCTGATGAGAGCAGGATGTCACCCCCGTTCTCTCTCATCCTGTTGGGAAAATGGGAGAAGTGAATGTCTCCTTTATGTCTGCGCAGCCTGGAGGCCTGATAAAGATTCAGGGTGAGCTATCACTGGAGTGAGGAACAGGGAGAAATCTGAGCTGCATAATTAGGTACTTTGGGGACTGTATCAAAATGCGGCTGACTATAGATTTCTGCGTGCTACGTGCTCTTGTCATCCACTTCTCTCATGGGTGTGTAGGAGGTGGTACAGTCCAGTGTGACCCCACGGGCTGAGCACAATGCTGAGTGCGGTGCTGTGCGCTGGCACCGTGTAGGATGTATGGCCTTGGGAAGCTCCATGGGTCAGTGGGTTCATAGGAGGGCTGTGTGGTGTTGGAGCAGCAGGACCAGCTCCCAGACTGGTTAAAGATATGTAATCATTCACACCAGTCAAAAATTGCAACGTGCTTTCCCTCTCCAATCAAGACAAAGTTGAATATAAAAGATGTTCACCGAATGGCAACAGGAAAAAAAAAAGATTAAGAAATGTCAGACTCTGCTGTTGACGTTTCTGATGGAAATACTTTGGCATTTGCAAAGTCAAATGTTTAGTCTGTCAAACCAAATGGAAGTGTCACACCGAGCCTGGGTGAAGCATTAATTGTCTGGTTCCGGGGTGGTGTGGTGCTGCTGGTGGGCATGGCCCTGCTGATGGCACTGGGTGGGCACATTCTCTGGGATCCCCTTGTAGGAAGGCAGCTCGTGGGAACCGGGAGAGCACAGAGTGCTCGGCATTAGGACGCTAATCCAGGAGGTGAGAACCCGCCTCCCCATGCGTGCTGTGCTACAGATCGTGCCGTGAATTTGGGCAAACCACTTGGCTGCTGCTCCGTGATCACCCTCTGTAAGCAGGAGGAATAATTCTTCCCTGCCTCAACCAGTGTGTGCAGGCTTAAATCCACTAATGTTTGTGGAGTGCTCGGATGTCGGGGTAGTGGGGGCCCTGTAAGACCCAGTTAGAGCCTCTCTGCCTGTTTGTAGATGGCATCTCGCGATATGCAGCGGAGGGCTGGCTGCAGATGGTGCAGCAGTAAATCCTCACGGTGGGAACAGCATCTGAAGCACAGTGAAATATGGAGTGAAAACGCGTTGGGTGTTGGGGGCTGTGGGCTGGCTCCAAAGCAGTCTACTGGGGACCCTCAGGGTCATGCCTGTACCCTACTGAGTGCACCTCTGGGGCTCCCAAATCTTGTGTAAAGTCAGGGTTCCCTCTGGTTTTGTCAGTCAGGTGGAAGATGGAGACGTGTTATCGTTCACTGAAGTGCTGTGGTTGCTTGGGGAAGAGGGGCAGGAGAAAGGTCTTGGTGTAGAGCATGGATCACAGGAAACCCAGCTAGAGCTGGGGCTCGGACACCCCACTGCCATCAGCTGAATGGTGTCTGACCTTCTGTTATGCTGACTGATGGAGGATTTTGAGAGGGAAAAAGACAAAAGATGTGTTTGAACTGAGAACAGAAACGCCTCTTGGAGAAGCAGTCTGCAAAAGTTCTTTTTGTGCGGTGTTTTGTTATTGTGAAAAATTGCCTGTGCTTTTATCTGCCCCATGCTGGACTGAAACCTGGAGGTGAGACGTGGTTCACTTTCTCAACAAACCTCTCCTGCTCTTGCTTTATGGACCGAAACTATGGGACAGCCTCCAGCAAAGCTGTTGCCTCTCTTTTGCCCAAACAGAGCTGTACCTCCGCATTTTCCATTAGCAATGGCTTTCTGCTGCCGTGTTTTCCTCCCTATAATTACTGAAAAATTTGGAACAGTTAAGGCTTTGGATAACAGCAGGGCAGCGACCTCCCCAGCAGCTCCACACTGAGCAGAGGTGGCCTGGGATGCTCGGTCCCCATTGCCGTGTGTGGTGTCTCGTGGCTGTTATTAATGCCTCTGCTTTGCTTACCCAAGTGCTTAGCTGGTTCAATACATTTTCAGACCTGTCCTTACACTATTGTTGGGAAAGATTCATTAGGACTTTGCCTGGAAATTATAGTGACAGATAGAGCAGGGTAATTTATGGCTTTTCTTGAGGGTTGCGCAATTATTCAATAAGTGTCTTTCCTTCCTCTACCCCCCGCCAGCCACTTGTTGGAAATAAATATTGGAGTTATATGCGGAAAAGTGGGTAACAGCAGAGCCAGGAGTGGCAGGAGGAGCCCAGTGGGGGCTCTTTAGGTATCTCCGTTCATGTTCCCTGTGGCACCGAGGGGTCTCTTCCCAAGTTCTGCCTCCTTGGCACCACTTCTTTTATCACTTGACTGTGCCGTGCTTGGTGTGGCATTGTGGCCCTTGTCCCCTGTCTGTAGTGGAGACTTCCCCTTTGTATCTCAGTTCTTTCAAGTATCAAAGCCGAAAGAACTCCATGGGGCTGCTGGCATCTGCCTCAGGGCACCCCCTGTATGCCACGGCCCCAGTGTCTGCATCCCCCTGTAGGGCACTGGGGATGCCGTTAGTTTCCAAAGGACCTGTTAACGCTGACGAAGTGCGGCCCAGCTACCCCTGCCTTGTGCTAGGATTGGGGGAGCCAAGCAATCCCCCCATGAGCAGCCATCCCTCCACTCATCCTCTGCCAGAGGAGGTGACACCAGGGTCAGGCATGGCTCTGACCCCGCGGGATGGACCGGTGCGTCCTGTTGGGGCTGGCTCTGCCTGGGGCTTCCCAGCCAGCAGCGTGGGGATGGTGAGTCTCCAGAGGGAGTTGTGGGATTCACCTGTCTGAGCCGTGTTGGGCTGGGTAAATATCTGCCTAGGCTCCTCCTTACAGGCTTCCCTCTGAGGGCAATCTCAGACATCAAATCAGGCTTTTGCTCTGCGATTCCACTGGAGGAGATGCTCGGTCTCAGGAACATTCTCAGTCTTCTCAGCTTCCCTTGCCCAGTCCCATCCCCACACTCCTGCCAGGCACAGCAGGGCTCAGTGTGGTGCCATCCAAACAGAGGCTCAAGGCAAAGGAGCGGGGCTGGGCACAATGCTGGTGGTGGTAGAATGTCGGTCGAGGTATTGGCACTGCAGCATTCCCACTGCTTATCTATCCTGCTCCTTATGCGTTTTCACATTTTGTTTGAATTAGTTGGGATTGTTCCTCGCAGCGTGCATGGCTCTGCATTTGTCTACTTTGGATTTCATCTGCCATTGACTGGCCCATTCATCAAGCTCTCCTCGGTCCTTTTGAAGTTCCCTGTAGTCTTCTCTTGTTCTGAATCCTCCATGTAATTTGGGTCCTCTGCCAGATTTTCTCATGACATTTTTCATTCTCCTTTTCCAGATCATTAATGCATCCCTTTAACCAGCAGTTCGAGCACAAAAACTCGGGGAGGCTCCCGTTAGTGCCACAGCCCTCTGGAAGGCGGTCGTTATTAAGACAAGTTGTTTTCCCTCTTTGTCTCCAACCCTTCGAGTTACTTTTTTCCATTTGCTCTACAAATGTTTAATTTCCTTAATAGCCTCTCGTAAGGGACCTTGTCAAAGGGCTTTGAAACCCCAAACACATTATGTCAAGTAGTTCCCCTTACTTCACTGTTCTGACGATAGGAGAAAGCGTCCTGGTAGATCAGAGGCATGTAGCTCCTTTCAGGAACTGGGGCACATCTCGGTTAATTTACGCGTTTTAGAATCCAGCTTCTCACGAAAACCTTCATCTCCAACTGCCGATCCCATCCTGGCAGCCTCAAAAAGAGCCACGTCCATGTGTCTGCTAGAGTGAAAGCAATTTCCATCGCCAGCTCTTTGTTAGCAACCGGGTCGAGAGCTGCCGGAGCTTTGGGTGTTTCCCTTTGAACTCCAGCAGCTTTGTGCTGGGCAGCCTGCTGCCATTTTTACTCTTTTCTTTCTTTCTTTTTTTTTTTTTTTTGGCATTTCCCTTTGTAGAAACACTTCGTTGTTATCACCTGGAAACAATGGTGCTCTCCGCTGTCCCTGCGAGCTGCAGCCGGTTGGAAAGCAACCTCCATGCTCCTATCCCCTGCTGGGGTGCGGGCAGGTCACGTCACGCCGCGGTGCTGCACGATAAGATCCAAACGCAGCCGTGCTCCACAGAACCTGCTCCACCCGCCAGGTGATGGATGCTGCTCCCTGCCCATGAATCACGCTCATGGTTGTGTAAGGTTTATGCTGTATTTCTGAGGCCCTTCTAAAGTTCTGCACAATTTATATGCACCACTCCTGCGTTGAGCCATTCATGCTCCTCCTTCGAGGCACTGGGATTTACTCTACCCTCACCGCAGCCTGGGGAAATTGCTCCTCTGATGGAACGATCTCAGGGCTGTGGCACTATTTATTGCTATCAGAAACAATCCCACCACGTAGCGACTTCTGACCATGAAAAAGGGGAAAGCGCTGCATTCTCTCCAACACCAATTCCCATGAATCTTTAAACAGAAGGAAGTGTTTCCCCGACCAGCGAGCGCTTGTGAAGACGTTTAACTCTAAGAATATGTGACAGCTCATCAGAGGAGGAAGAGAAATGGGTTTGGGGATATGGAGGGAGCGGCAGGCACTTCGGGAGTCCAGGCAGGGCAATTGGCCCCAGGGCTCTGGCTCCCATTGGGGTCCCCATCTCCATCTTGGGGTCCCTGGCCCCAGCACCCCGGAGAGCTCCACACTGTGCCCTGCCCAGGTTGGAGCCTTGCTGGCGACTTCGAGGCAGAGCTCTGGCACCGAATTACCTGTCTAGCTGGGATCTTATCTCAGCGTTTATCACTGCCGCCTCTTGCTGTCAGCACTGTTTATAGACAGGGGAACCGAAACCCTACGCTAAGAAATTTCCTCCTCCTCCTCTTTTCTTTCAAATCTGCATCTGTTTCAGACTCCCTTTCATTAGAGACCACATGAAAGCCAAAACAATCCCAGGCTATCAGACACAGAAACCTTTGCAAGGTAACCTCCTCTCTGCATGCACTGGGGTAAATAAGGCACGCCCTGGCCAGGGGGGTTGTTTGGGTCCTGTCCCCCTTGTGTGGGTGCCCATGAGATCTCCTTCACCCCCAGGGCTGTGTGCAGGGTCAGGGATGCAGGGTGTGAAGGATCTCGAGGTCACCATCCCACGTGTCCCACTTGTTGCCTGGTTGGTGCCCAACCCCTGGGAGGCTTTGGGGCATGGGGCATGTACTTGGTGCATTTTTACCTCTTGTAAAACATTTGTGAAGTTACTCTGCTAAGAGTGGGGAGGGAGGAAAGGGGCTGATAGCGATTAGGCAGGAAATGGCTCAGCGTGGATGGCATCCATATGGGGGAGCTGAGAGATTTGGCGTCTCGCAGGCACCGCTTGATGGATCCACTGATAACCTGGCAGCAGAACAGACCTGGGCTCTCTGATTCCCTGCCAGCGGCTCCACCAAAGCCAGCTGGGTCGGCCTTCGTTAACACCTTTCTGGGCTGGGAACCCGCTGAGATGCGTAACGATGGCCATAAAGCTGCCTGAGGTTACGGCCCATTCGAAGGCCGAAATACTGTCCCCAAAAGCCCCATGGGTTGCTGGCTGGGTTAGATGCAGGGCAAGCTGTGTGCTACATTGGGCTCGGGTCTGTAATTTCCCTGTGGTTACTTCCAAGATAACATATTTCAGCTTTTTATGATGCTTACAAATTGAGCAACATCTTAAAAACATAATTCAGGCTCCAACGAGTTTCTAACGTGAGTGTTTTTACAGGGAAGCATCAAATATTTTCAAGTGTTGGTAAATTTTTGGGATGGGAAATGGGGCTGGGAGACAAGGGAGGCATGGTCCTGGCCCCAAAAGGCTTTGAGGGCTCTCCTCCCAAATGACTTTTCCCAGCTCCTCCTGGGGCCATCCCATCTCCTCAGGACACCAGTGTCCCGCACCAGGGTGGAAGAGGAGTGTGGGGCTGGAGCTGCTGGCGTGCCATAAGGAAGCGATTGAAGCTTTCACAATCTGTTTAACCAGTGACATATGTTTCCTGCAGGCACGGCGGTGTGCTGCATGCTGAGGTACGGCCACGCATCCCCGCCAGTCTCTGCGTGCTGATTCCATTGGGCTGCCCGGGGCGGGGGGGAGGGACACACCAAGAAAAGCCCCCAGGGAGGCAAACCTATCTCAGAACATCGTGTCCTCACTGGGGTGGGGACAGCTGGAGACCAGGTGGCTGGGAGCGCTGGGGATGCTGTGAGCTGGGCAGGCTGGACTGAGCCCTACAGCAGCAGGTTTTGGGTGTTATTTGGGGTTTGGAAACATTGTAGAGGTGGAGCATCTCCTCATGGTGCTACGCAAGGGGAATGGTCAGGTCACTGTTGGAGGCAGCAGGAAAGCAGTGCTACAGCATCCTGCCCCAGATTGGTCATTGCAGCCATGCAGAGGATGTGAGTCAAAGTGTGGGGGCCCTGGAGACCATTGGGGCTTCTCCTGCCCCATACAGCCTAGAGCCCAGCCAGGGTGAGCCCAGAGATGGTTTGGAGATAGAGGTTGTAAACTTTGCGTGAGAACACAGAGTGGAGAATGGAGAGGAGTTTTTACAGACGAGCCAAAAGGCCCAGGGCCTATGTCATTCTGCAGGGCCAGGGTTTCCTCCACTCTAGCAACCTGCAAAGACCACAGGAAAAATGGATATGGGAATGGGGATTCCCAACCCTTAATGAGGGTTTTGGCTCTGTGGCTCCTAGACATCCTCCATGTACACAGGGACATGGCAGCACTGAGTCACCAATGTAGCACTGGGTCACCAGTGCTACCAATGCTTTGTTTGGGGTAACAGACATCCCATTGCTGTGCTCATTAGCAGATAGCCAGGCTTACTGTGCCTTGCCCCGCTGCTTCGTTCCAGATGCAGATCTCCTTTGTGCACTGCAAATCAGTGCTGCTGTCTCCGTGGTTTTGGCCTCAGCCAGGTGCCTGGAGCACGTCGCGCTGAGGCTGTGCATGGGGGGAGGTAGCAGGGCTGGAGCAGGTGAACATCATCTCCAGCTCTGGAAAAAAACCCTGCCTCCTGAGCAGGGCAGCAGCAGCTTCCCTTAAACAGAGCTGCACCGGTACCACCTGGAAGGGGTCGGGAGCAGAAGCACCACCCGTCAGATTTGGCAGTGAGCTGTGCAGATCATTTCCTTTGATACACTTTTATTTTTCTATTTTTCCTTTCCGTGTCAATTTTCCCGCCTCAGGCTCCATGCAGTGTGAAGGCCTCCTGTTACCTGGAAATTACTGTGGGGTGACAGCATGGGTGGGCAGAGGGGCTGGGAGTGTGGGGTTCACCCCTGCTCTTTGCTTCGCACCAGGGCAGTGGGAGCAGCCCCTGTGCCTGACCCTACAGGAGCCCCTTAACCGTAACTGTGACAAGGGACTTCTGTTCTGCTGAAGTGTCCCCATCTCCTTGTCCATCCCCAGTGTACAGCAGGGCAGGGAGCAGCGGGTGAGGATGGGGCTGAAGCCCTTGCATGGCCCCAGGTGAGCGCTGAGCTTTGGGTGCCATGGGGACAGGAGCTTGTGTCCCATTGCTGAGCTGTGGCTGGTGTATCCCCAGCTGCATCCCCAGCAAGCCCTGCTTGTTACTCTATTAAATTTCCATTTTGACGTGAAAACAGCTGGTTTCATGGTACCTCTGACTGTGTTATTTACACAGTCATGCACACAATCCCTACTGAAAATCGCATTACTCACTGCTTCGGCGGCTCTTTGTCTGCAGGTACCACCTGGAGGTGACACTGTCTTCCGGTCCAAGCAGTGGCTCGCAACCCATCTTGGGCAGGGAGTGACCCATGGAGCTGCTCACCTTCCCCTGTCCCAGCTGGATGATCAGGGCTGGCAAAGCCATCCTGAAGTGCCCCAGCTCCAGGTGACCCCATCTCCCCCCGCACACCCCGCTGCCGAGCCCCCAGGGCGCGGTGGCTGATGCACATCGTGGGGCAGAGACAACCGTTGGCCACGCTCAATGGTGCTTTGTTCTCAGCCCAGGAAGCAATGAAAATCCTCCCGCTTTGAAGCCCGAGGAGGCCTTTTTATTACATCCAGGGCTCCTGGAACAGGGAACCGTGAGTGCTTCCCCACAGCACGATGAAAAGCTCTCCTGCCTGAGACCACAGCAACTCATTACACATGGGAGCGGTGAGGCCAGTGAATATTGCCGTGCGTGCAGCTGGGAGATGGAAGGGCCATGGTTCAATGCTGTTGACCTCGCACCCTCTGACTGCAGAAAACCATCCCATTTTTGGGGCTGAGAAGCTCCTTAGCAGCAAGGCTGCCCTAATAAGTCCTCTTAATCTTCCCCCATAAATCACTCCTCCCCTCCCCTGCACTCTATCGGCATCATCTGAAGCCATTAGTTAATTTCAAGCTGGGAGTTCACACATTGCCTGGTCCCATCCCGTCTCCCTTCTGCACTAAGTATGGACACCTGGAGGAAGGCTGCCTGAAGTCACCCTCCTCATCTTCCTCTGGTGGGGAGGAGGTGACAGCACACCCCCACCAGCCCAGCAGAACAGGGGCACAGAGCTTTCTGCTCCTCCCTGGTGCCCCATTCTGGGATTTACTGCTCCAGCTGGGATTAACTCTGAAACCTGCTGACAACGCCTGAAGTGCCTGTGTCCCTGCAGCTCACCCCCATTTTGCTAATGAGCTTTGCTCAGCGGCTCAAGATTTGTCCTTAAAAGCAACTTTTGAGGATTGAGAAGTAAGTGTTTAAAGATGCAAATGGGATAAAAATGTGTGGTGTTCCCACAGGTGTTCTGCGTGCTTTGCTCAAACCCCCCAACCCCACTGTGCAGCTGGTGAGTGCAGCCATGGCAGTGGGTCCTCTCCAACCCCAAGGACAGGTCCTGATAGGAAGACCAGGACACAGCGATGTCACGCCCCGAGGCATGTTGGGTTTTTTCTGCCATTTTTTTCATCATTTTGAGGCAGGAGTCATAAATGCTAAAGATGCGCACGGAATTTGAATATGAATGATAAGAACAGCTGTGTATATCTATTATGAACGAATATAAACAGAAACGTATAAACTGAGATTCTGGGGGCTTTGGGAAGAATTAGTGCCTTTGTTCCTGGATTTTTTTCCTATCAGAGTTTGAACCAAAGCCCATTAGCCCGGACTTTCCCGCAGCCGCCCCAGCCAGGAGCTTCATTTCGTGCTGGCTCCGAGCCATGCTGAATTCTCCTCAACAGCTCAGTGAGCCCTAATCCTAACAAATTTACCCAGAGAAGTGGTTCTCTTATTACACTGCCTAATTTGAACGCTTTCCAAGGTTAATTTCTGCTCCCTCTCCCTCTGAATGCGCCTGCCCCCCCGTTCCCCGTTAGCACCAGCCCGGGGGGAGCAGCCCCAGAACTTCCCCTCCCGGCCACGATTGGTTTTAAATGAGAAAATAATGCGATGTTCGTCCCCGGGTGCGGGGTCTGCCCGCGGGGTTTCCTAATGCTAAGCCACTTCCTTTGCAAATTAATTGCAACTTTTGCTGGGCGAAAATAGCCCTGGAAGCCCGCTCCCCACGGATTCTTCCTTGTGTAACACTACTCTGTTTGTAATCTGATTGCTGTGACTCTCGTTTCTTCTCCTCTCCATCCCGGGTGTAATAGAGCCTGCAAGGGCTTTTCAGTACCTAGGGGACATCCTGGTGGTACCAGTGGGATATCCCTATGGTACCTCTGGATCACCCCTATGGCATCTATGGGATATCCCCATGGTACCCCCCGGGGCATCCCATTGGTACTCAGTGGGATAGCCCTATGGTACCTCGGGAGCATCCCTACAGAACCCTCTGGGGCATCCCAGTGGCATCCATCGGGCATCCTGGTGGTACCCTATGGGGCACCCGTATGATACTCACCCTTATCCCTTCACCATGAGAGCACTGCTGCCACTGGGACCGTCCCCAGCCCTTCTGACAGCCCAGCTCCTACCCGGCCCTGCCTTCCCCCTTCAAAGCAATGTGACTTTTATAGCAATTACTTCTGAACCCTGCGCTGGGGCCGTGCCAAGGAAAGCAGCAGAAAACAATGTGATGGGCCTCGGCAGGCGCGGAAACTCCACCGGCGGAGACCGGCCCTAAAATAACTTTCATGCGATGGTTATTTATTCTGGGAGAAAGTTCATTCATTCACAATTCGGAGGGGAGAGACATCAATGCACAGGGGCAGTGTGAGGGTGCTGTGAGCTCACACCCTGCTGCCTCAGCTCTGGGGTTGTTTGAAGGGTATTGGGGTTGAGATGACCAAAATCAGGGGGAGGAGGTCCTGCCTGCCTGGGGGGCAGCTTCCTCTCCCCAGGCTGGGTTTGGTTGTCAGCTCAATGGGCTCAGAATTAACCAATTGGTGATGTGATGCAGTGACCCTTCATTTTTCCTTTAAAATATACACGCATAGGTTTGTGTTTTTTGCAGTTACGAACGTCATTCCCCAATCCGCTCAGGAGCCAGCAATTTTCTGGCCGAGGTGGGAAGCTGCCGACATCGTGTGATACATGGTGAGATTGATTGTATTTACTTACCCTTTAACCTAATAAAGAAAAATAATGTTCCTTCATCTCACTAATTCTCTATAAACTTGAGCGTTGCTTTAAATCAGCTGGAAGTGCAGGCGCTGAACCTTAGCATCGCTGGGGCAGAAGTATAGGGAATCCCCTCTGCCTGGAGAATTGGCCAGCAGACCTAAAACCCAAGGCACTTTCCTTTCTTTAAGCATTTTTTAAGCTTCCTTACTGGATTTGTTACCCTAAAGCCCCACTTGGTGCCCACTGCACCCATTGGCTTGCTGGCAAAGAAGGATGCTGCAGAGGAAGGGGAAGGATGCTCTATTGGACCAAACCTGGGCCCATTCTCGACTGATGGTACCCAGGTGACCTTGAGCACTGCTCTTGCTATGGTGAACCATCAAGAAATGGATGTCCAGGCTCTCCTGCCATCTGCCCTCCTCCATCTGGGCTGTGCCATCCTTTACACCATCCTCTCTATCCTCCCTTCCCGGCTGGCTCCAGCCATGGGGATGGCCCTCTCTGGAGGCAAGGGCTTATGCAGAGTGAGCAGTGTCTCTAAAACGGTCACTAAAGCTTGGTTCCCCTCAATTACCTGCCCACCCCTGGGGGAAGCACTGTGCCTGGGTTGCTGTTACTCAACACATTGTTCCTCATCCATCCTTGCTGCTGGGCTACACCACTCGGCATGGCCCTGCAACAGGGTCCCCGTGCTTTTCCAAATACAGGCAGCCCCTCTCCCCCGCTGCCCTCCCCTATGACTTTATGGGAAAATCCCTTTCTGCCTAAAATCCTCCAGATGTGCTTTACAGCTCAAGGGGAGTTTGTGGGAACAACACGCGGTTGGTTGGATGGGACATTTCCTGAGATGCAAGGCCGCGCGTTGGTTCCATTTTGCAGCAGACCCACATTGCCCAGCACCATGACAGCTTAGACAGCCTGGATGGGTTTTGTCCTTGAACAAGAACCTGAGAACGAGGGCTTTTTTCCCTTTGTCTTTAATTCACACTGTGTGCTTGGGAAGGGAAGCATAGTACGCACTACCCAGTGCAACGTATCCTGTGGCCCAATGGGCACCCCGAGGAGCTGGCACAGCCCCAACCCCGCAGTGTTCCCTGCACCTTTGGGAACCGAATTTAGGGCCAACCAGTGCCAAGTGCCCCATTTCCTCCCAGGAGCAGCAAGGTCCTCCCCAAGGACTGAGTCCAGGGCAGCCTCCAAGCGATTAATTAGTTGTTAGTGGTGACAACCCAGTGGTCGGTGCAGGATGCTGGGTAGAGGCTTGATGTAAATCGTAGCAATTTGCTGGCTCTGCCACTCTAAATCCTGTCTAATTATACCGAGGGAAGCATCTGACATTAATTTGTTACGGTATTTGTGTGCGGAGCTCTAGACGTTTTGGGGACAAATGGAAGAGCAGCCTTCAGATCTTTGCCCTCGCAAGCTGCAAGCGATGGAACGCAGCCTTCTGCTTACCTGCCCGTGCTGGAAAATCACTTATTTTGGAGCCCTAAATACTATCATTTCTACCTGCCGTCATTTCAGGGCTGCAGAGTTAGAGGCTGCATTCAAACATCGTTGGGGAAAAGGAAAAAAAAGGGGGGGGGAAATGTGTCCTGTGTGTAAAATGAGATGGACAGCGGCATCCCAGTGCTGGCAGCAGAGTGCAGGGTGTGGAGGTGCCCGGACCGGGCTGGGTGCAGCGTGGTGTCAGGTGCACAGGCAGCGCGTCGCAGCTCTTTGAGGATATTGCTGCTTTGCTAGATAAGAGAAATTCAAGGGATGTGCTATACTTAGAGTTTCAAAACACACTTGGCATCGTTGCAGATCAAAGAGGAATGGTGCAGGCAGAATCCCGGAATAGAAGGCAAAAAGAAGGAAAAAGATTTGGAATTTACTGGGGAAAAAAAAAAGGAAGAAAATACACTGCAACCAACAGCACAGGGCTGCTGGACTAAAAATAGCAAAGAAGGTATTAGTGTGGCAGTGAGCACAGAGCTCTGCGTTTGGGGAGAGCCTCCTGAAAAGAAGGGAGATGTGCAGCACGGGACATGGAGCACCACCTCAAGATCAGGGTGAGGCGTTCACACTGCACCTCTGTTCCTATTGCCATAAAGCAATAAAGGTAACTTGATTGCAGGGAGACCGGAGGGCCTGGAGCCGTTCCACAGCGCTGCCATTAAAGAGCTTGGAATAGGAGTTATTAAATTACTGCCAGGTACTGTGGGCTTCTCCTAACAGGGAGACTTCAGCTTGGCTCGGAAACTTCAGCTCTGGTTCGTTTGGGTTAATTAAAAGAGAGCTGGACATCTTCCAGGGCTGATGGTCCCCCCCCCTCCAGGGTTGTGCCATGTCACTGGGCACCAGGTGGGGTGCCCCAAATGCCTCGGGCTTAGGGGATGGCAGAGCATGGGGACCGGGGCCCATCCGCACGATGGTGTCCTGAATGTCACCCACAGTGCCTCTGTGCCATCTGCCACAGGATGTTCTGAACCAGGACTCTGCCCACCTGGGAACCCCCAGTCCCAAATTTCCACGTGGCAGAGAGGTATGTGCATTTGGGGTCAGTCCCCAAGCAGAATGGGGGTCTGCGCCCCACATTAAGGGCCACAGCAGGGTTAGGAGATGCTGTCCCCGTGCCTGCCCCCAGCTGAGTTTTGGGCCCCATGTGTATAAATACTGCTCACAGATCCCTTAGTGACTCAACCCCCCGAAACACTTTTTGGACTCGTTTTCCCAGAGAGAGTTTAATGGGGTTTGTCGTGCCAAAACCCCAAGCTATGCCTCACTTTCATCCCCTAATGCAAGCCATATATCAAGAGACACTAAGGGAGCGGGGAGGCTTTCTGACAGGGGGATCCTGGGAACAATCAGCCGATACCCCTCCTCCCGCAGCCCCCACCCCTCGCTCTGCGCATTCCTGGTAATGTAAATAGAGAGGAGAGTGTTCACAGCCCTCCTCGGACCCAGGAGTGCGTCTGGGGACGGCGCCAGCAGCTCGCAGGCAGTCTGCTCCGTTTGAAGTGTCCGAGTGTCAGCATCCCCAGGGCTGCCCGTGTCCCCAGAGCATCCCATGCCCATAGCATGGATGGGGAGCAGCAAGTGGGGGGGCGGGGGGGGGGGCTGGGATCCTCACTGTGCACAGTGAGTTTCAGCTCTCCTGGACGATGCAGGTGATGTAGGGCACCTTGCCACCCACTGGGGCTGCTGTCCTTGTCCCCAGGCAACAGCGACAGAGCACTAGGGGGGTAAGGGGGCTGCTCCCCTCCATTGCCCCCAGCATTGTAGGGCTGGGTGGGGGGCATCTAAATTAGGAAGGTTCTTGCCCCTTTGGTCTCTACTAGGGATTGGAAGAGGACTGCAGCATCCCCAGCAGAGACCTTTCCCATGACTGCAATGTGGAGCAGGGAATGGCACTGAACTGGCTTTTTCCAAATGAAATCTGCCTTGGGAAATGTCACCCTGGCCCCACACATGTGACTAGGGACACTTTATCCCCATGGTCACATTAGCTTTGCATCGGGACCAGCCCCTTGCCACCGTGTGGCATGGCCCCAGGTGCCCTAGAGGAGGCCCTGCAGTGGGGAGGGTGACACTGGGTGGCCCTGGGGGACCCCAGGGAGCACACAGGGGCTGAGGGCATCTGTAGGGTTTATGTGCTGGGCCCAGCCCTGGGGGTTTATGAGGCAGCCGATGTGGCCATAAACCTCACTGGGGGGTCAGAGGTGAGCGTGAGTGCTCTTAAGTAGGCAAAAACAGTGGTCTGGGCTGGAAACTGAACTTCTTGTGCCATAATCAGAACCAGCGAGGTTAAATTCCTATGGCTGAAGAGCACAGCCGTAGCCTAAACATCTCTCCCATGCTGCTGGGGTAGCCCCAAAAAGGATCCCAGGGAGGGAGCAGGGGCTGCTGGGATGCACTCAGTGCGAGGCTGGGCAGACCCACCAAGCACTCCCTGTGTTGTGGGAAGATCCCATAAAAATGGCATTAAGGACATGGAGATGTGGCCATGCACCTGGAGGTCCGCATGCTGACCACTATGGTTCACGCATTCGTGGCTGGGGTTGGCATCGACGTGGTTCATTAAGCTCATTAATGATGTGAAGAAGGTAGTGTGTCAGCAAAACTGTGACATATTTGTGTTGGGGAAGGCTGGAAGACCTTGCTGTTGTGGGGATGGACTGCGTGGAGTTATATGGCATTTGCCATGGCCAGTGCAAGATGATGCATCTTGGATGGACTAATCAAGATAATTCACAGATATTGTCCTAAATTAATTATAGGCACTCAGTACAAGCCCAGCGTGTCAGTGCAGACAGCTCAATTAAGTGCTCTTATTCAACGTATGCTGATGGTCAAAAGAGCAAGGGGAGGATTACTGAGGGCTAAGAGTTGGGAACAAAGCGGTGGGGCTGTGGCAGTGCTCAAATGAGTGCAGCTCCGCGGCACGTGAAGTGGGGATTGTGGGCACGCAGGAGGGAGAGGCTGAGAGCCACCAATAGGTCCTGGTCCAGCCCTGCCCTCCTGGGGGGCTCAGGCCTTGGGTCAGGGTCCTGTCCAGCGGCATGGCTCTGGGTGTCATGCTGCAGGTGACACATCTCACACCAAGCCCAAGGATTGTGGTGGGAAATCCTCAGGCTGGTCTCCCTCCCACAAGGCTGCGGCCAGCATCACGCAATCTGTTTTCATTCCTATTTCATGAGATGTGAATAATTGATGAGGAACACAATGCGGGGAGGATAAAATGAATACATATCTATGTATGCACACACAAACACACATGCATAGCGTTAGGAAGAACTAAGGCACCGTGCTCAGTGGCTGCTGCAGAACAGCGGCAATGGCACAGAGCAGGGGCACGGGGCTGTTTGTGCCATATGTGGGGACGATAGGGGCTGGGATGGAGGTGCTGGCTCCTATGGGGTGGGCATATTCAGGCTGCCCTGGGGGACCCCAGCCTGTGCCTACTAGGAAGAAGCATGCATGGGTGTGGGACCAGCCCGTGCTGCCTTATAGCCATGGGTCAGCTTTTCCCACTTCCCAGATCTGATTTATCGCTTTTTTAATAAATGGGTCATTTCCCATCTCCATCCCACAGACAATTGCAAAGGGCCCTGGCACCGCGCCACGAACTCCTTTCAACTTCACAGCGAGTTCATCAAAGGCCTGGGACGCCATTTCCCCAAATAGTAAAAGTGTCAGAGCAGCGGGCGTGCGGGGAAGCCTCAGTGACAGCCAAGTGCTTAATTAGCAGTAATGCAGAGTTTATGGCCCCCGACACACTCCCTCACCCCTGCCTGTTTGTGGAAAGGGTGCAAGGGGTGAGCCAGGACCCGATGACCCACAGTGTCCCTGGCGATGTGATGCTGGAAAGATGGGGACATCCCATGGTGCTGCTGTGGGACAACAGGGAGGCGGTTCCCTGTGTGGCAGCAGCTGTGCCCCCAAGGCCTTGCTCACATCCCTTTTGCAAACGCAGCACCCAGAGCTGAGCATGGTGACTTCAGCACTCAGAGGCAGACGGTAGGCATGAATGGAGCTAATGTCGTTCATTCATTCATTCATATCTCCCACTGCTCTCCCAGCACCACCTAAAATCCACAGGGGTTTTTAACCACAGTGATGCATGGAGCACCTCCCCACTGTCCCTAAACCTAACCCAACAGGTGGGTGCCATATTCCATCAGCAGCGGCTATACCAGCAAGGCCATAAGGGAAAACACAGTGACTGGGAGGCTGCTGGTTCTGCGGCACCTCCACCAGCCAGGATGGGGTGGCAGCTGGCACAGCCTCATCACCACTGGAGGAGGGGACATGGGGACATGGTGCTCATGGCTGAGCATAGGGGGGCTGCCCCACCTGGCCTCCTGCTTCCTGCGTTCCCCCCGCCACCCTCCTCGGCATGGCTGGGGCCTCGCAGCCCCAACCAGGAAACTATAAAACTTTACAGAGTGCGGCTGGAGAGAAACAGGAATTGCTCCGGTAACTGCCAGAAGGGCCAGCGTTAGATTCACAAGATTTTCCAGGGCTCGGACTCGCCAGGAAGGGATTTATCCACCTACAAGGAGTTGTAAAAACTAAAATTAAATTCTTCATCTTAGAAAGGGAGGGGTGGAGAAAGGAGAACACGGTTGACCTCCCCTCCTGAATGCTCTGCTGGAGGCTGGAGGTGATACGGGGCACCTGCTGCGCTGCGGGGTCCTGCCCCATGTGAGTGTTGTGGGTCTGAGTGCTGTCCCCTCCAGCCCAGTGCTGGCCTTGAGAGCATCATCTGGGGCTCTATGCACCAAGTCCCATCCCCACAGCCTCCTACTGGGAAAGCGTCCTGCCCGGTGCTGGAGAACCCATACCACTGCTCCCAGTGTAAGGAGGACCAATGTGCTGGGTTCGATTTGCATCATTTTCCTTTCATCTGAATTTTTTTCCCCCCACTGCACCAGGGCTCTGCTGTGAGAGTGCGTCTGGGGGAAATGCTCTTTTGTCGCTCATTCTGCTTTCCTTTCTATTTTTTTCCCATTAGCACCAGTGCAGCTCTTAAAATAACCGCCTGCTTTAACCCATGTCCCTTTGTTCCCTGTGGCTGCCCTGACCCCGGGCAGCAGGGGAAGGGCCACGGTGAGGGATGCCAGATCCAGTCCCCATGGGGACACAGTAGGAGGGGGATCCCTGCAGCCAGGGGTGCGCCCATCCAGGTGCTGCCAGCGGGACGGGCTCCATCGCCTGCAGGGCGCCGGGGCTGGGCCAGAGCCCAGCTTGGAAGTGCGAAGTCGGAGGCTCTCACCATGCCCAGGCACGTCCCCGCTTTGTTTATTCCTTCGCCTTATTATTTGGTTCAACTATTTATTCCTGGCTGCCTTTTTCTCACGGTTGCTGTGTTTATTTAGCACCGCTCGCCCGCAGCCCTCTGGGTTCTTGCGCCGATGACGAGTGCAGCCCTAACCCTGGTGCAGTGCTGCACTGAGATTTCCCCAGACCGTGACTTTGTGCAGTGGGACAGAGTTTCAAAGAGACGCTGGCCAGGGGACAGCAGCACACAAGGCAGTGGCCATCCATGCTCTGTGCATATTGCCAGCGTGCACCCACATCCGAGGGCCTTGGTGCCTGCCCATGGGTACACTGCGCTGAGCAGAGAAGCCCTTGGGGGAAGGAGAGGAGTTGGAAAAGTGTGAGGGTGATCAGAGAGTGATGCCACCGCCCTGCATTAGGTGATGTTCCTTGGGGACCCCAACCCCACCAGCCCCCCAAGCACCCACATGGTCGCAAAGCCCCTTCCCCCTGAGATGACAGCAATACACCAGCACGCCCGCAGCCTGTCCCCAGCTCACCCCTCAGCTCCCAGCTCTGCAGCTCATCCCTCGGTGGTGGCACCCCCTTGGGGACCCCAAACGTCGGGTCCTCCCTGCGCTGAGGATGCGCTGCGGCTGGGGGCCGGGGAGCCATGGCAACCCGGCAAGGATGGGGGTTGCCATGGCGACGGGAGGCACAGCATCCTGAGCCGGCTTTGGGTGAGGGATGCTCCAGGTGGGGTGGGAGCAAGATCGGGGTCTCAAGGGTCTGTGGGGGCAACACCTTGATTTAACCTCCTCCCCACGAGGTTCCCACCCCGGGGCACCGGCACGGCGTGGATCGGCCTTTTCCCCATGCAGAAAACGTGGCTGTGAGCATGTGCCAGCAAATGGAGTGCTTGCAGCAATTCCACCCCGCAGATTGCGGCCGGGCTTTATACCCAGAGCCTGCTTCAAACTTTGCGCTGGGAGAGAAGTGATTTGTCTGCAAATGTTATGCGGTTAAAATAAATGCGGAGAATTTTAATCCTGGGAATTTGGAAAGGAGGAGATTTAAAATAACAAAACCCTTTCATATACGGCTCTTGCTCCAAAATTAGCTGGAGTTTCAGATTTTATGGCAGGGGGTGACAGTTCCTTGTCTATCCCCTGCTTGGTGTGGGCTGGGGACACCTTGGGGTGCTGGGTATGGGTGGGGGCACAGAGCCGGGTGTTGGGGAGCGAGCGCACTCCTCTTTGTTGACATGGAATGGATCTCCCACAGCTACTTAAGGTTTTAATTGCCCTGTGATTAAAGTTTTCATTACTAAGCAATTAGCACCTGAAATTTTAAGTGCTGAAGTGTTTAACTGCATCTTGCAGCTTGCCAGAGGTGCGGGGAGGTGGGTGTGGGTGGGATGGGAGAGCATTCGAGAGTGGGGATGAGCGCCAGGAGACGGCTTCCTTGTAGGGCACAGCCAGCCACCCCATGCAGGGGATTCAGCAAGCATCCTCCCTCGGCCTGCGCCCCCAACTCCCTGTTCCAGTTTCTCATCTTTTTCTGAAGTAAATTCCGCAGGGGCTGAAATGTACCAGGCGTGGCTTGGCTCCAAGGGGAATTCTTGAGGAAAGTTGGAGACAAATGGGTTCAGCCATTTTTAAGTTACTCAAAAAGGAATAAGCGATTTGTGCTCCTCTCAGAAGACCTGTGTTTAGGTAACTCAGACCTCTGTGTCCCAGAACAAGAGAGGTTTCTGCACGGGCTAGTGTGGATACAAGCATTTCCCAGGATCAGCTTTGCAGGGAGGCCAATATCAGCTCTGTGATTGAGTTTCAGTGGCACGGGGTGGCTGCAGGTGTTTCTGGGGCAGGTTTCTGGGGCAGGGAGTGGGGTGGTGCTGCCTGCAGATGGTGCCGGGCAGCCCAGATGGCTGCGACACAGGGACAAGGCGGCCTGGAGGGGATGCATCCAGCTGGCACTGTGCATCCAGCAGCTCCATACTATCCTGGGGACCAGGAGCATAAAAATGCCCCCACATCAGGGATTTAGGGGATTTTGCATGTCCTATACCCAGCACTGCAGGGGTGTATCAGCTCCAGTCATGGGGAAAACAAGGGGTCCCTGGTACCCACAGGCTGGGGGCTGGGACTGTGTGCAGGGGAGCTGGCACCATCTCCCACATGGAAGGTGGGAGTGGGAATTTGGGGATCCCTGTGGGGTTCTCCATGCGTGTGCCCCCCTGGTTGTAATCCCAGCCTCAGATGGGACACTGGGATGGGAGCGATGGCGTGATGGGAATGGGACAGAGTGGGGACAGAAGGGACAGGGAAGGATCAGAGGATGGGATAGGGAGAGATGGGATGCATACAGTGGGATGGGATGGGATGGGATGGGATGGGGTGGGATGGGAATGCATGGGACAGGATGGAACAGATGGGGTTCAGTGGGATGGGACAGAACTGTAGAGGGTAGAGTGGAACGGAACGGAACGGAACGGAACGGGACGGGACGGGGTGGGATGGGATGGGATGGGATGGGATGGGATGGGTTGGAACGGAACGGAATGGGACAGGGCTGTAGAGAGTGGAATGGAATGGAAGGGAATGGAATGGTAGTGTAGAGGATGGGTTGGGACTGTAAAGGATGAGATGGAATAGAATGGAAGGAATGGAACGGAATTGAATGGAGCAGAACAGAATGAGACAGAACTGTGGGATGGAATGGAATGGAATGGAATGGAATGGAATGGAATGGAATGGAATGGAATGGAATGGAATGGAATGGAATGGAATGGAATGGAATGGAATGGAACGGAATGGGAGCATAGAAGATGAGATGGGATGGGACCATAAAGAATAGGATGGAAGGGAATTGAATGGAATGAGAGAGGATGGAATGGAATGGAATGGAATGGGAATCTAGAGGATGGGCTGCGATGGGATAGGACTGGGTGGTATTAAATGGAATAATGGAATGGTACAGGACTGTAGAGGATAGAATGGGATGGGATGAGATGGGACTGTAGAAGATGGGATGGGTGGCACTGGACATCCTGTGTGGCAGACAACGGGACCCGCACGTCCACCCTATCACACATCGACCCCCACTGGGGTGGGGGCAGGGCCCGAGGCCGCCCACCCTCACGGCGGTCCGGGGCCGCGTCCCCTTTAAGAGCCCAATTCCGCGGGCGACCGCTGGGTGGGGTGCGCTCCCCGCCCTGCACCTCCCGCTCCGAGGGGCGGGACCTCGGGGGGACGCGCCTCACAGCGCCCGCCCCTTCCAATTCATCTTTCCGCCGAGGCCCCGCCCCTCTCCGGACTGCCGTCCAATGAGCGCCGCGCTCTCCGTCGCCAGGGGCGCCGGGTTGCCAGGGGGCGGAGCTGATTGGCTGGCGGGCCCCGCCCCGCGCGGCTGAGCGGCGGCGGCGGCGGCGG
>NC_034412.1:8227239-8273001 GCF_002078875.1 Numida meleagris
GCCGCCCCGCCGCCGCCGCCGCTGCTCCCCCTCCTGCTGCTCCTGCTGCTGCCCGGCGGCCGTCGCGCCCTCGAGGGTGAGTACCGGCCGGGCGTACCCGCCGTACCGGGGCCCGGGTATGGGCGCACACACGCCCACGGGTGCTGCGTGCTCCAAGCTGGGAGGGCTGCGCGATTCGTATCGCTTTCAGTGCGAGCCGGCGCTGCGGGGCTGCCGGAGGAGTGTCCGTGCGCGGTGTCCGGCTCCATCCTTTCCCTGGTGGTTTAACCCCCCCGCTCCCGGCTTGGGGCCACGCGTGCCGCAGCCTCACGGAGGGAGGAGGGACCCCCCCCCTTTCTGCCTGCTCGAATCGATTTTCTTCCTTTCGGAGGCTCATATCCCGCTCCCCGCGGCTTTGCGGCCCCGCTCCGGGGTATAGGAAGAGGGGGCCGGGATGGGTTTTGTCTCGGCACGAAGTGTGCGCCGTGTCCGGTAACCGGCCCCGCTCCCGGAGGAGGGGAGGCAGAGGGAAACTCCCGGTAAGGAGCGTTCCTCAGAGCCCCGAGAGTGCGCGGCGATCGCTGCCCGGCGGAGAGGCCGCCGCTTTTGTTCGTTCGGAGGCGTTCCTGCTCGTTCGGAGGCTCCGCTGCCCCCGGTGCGGTGTTGGGGCTGCGGGTCGGGGCTGCTGGAGCCGGAGCCCTTCCCACTGCGATTCTGGAGGGAGCACTTCCCCCACGTTTGTGCTTTCTACAAAGTTTTGGGGGCGGCTGTTCGCGGTGTTGCCTCTCCCCCTCCCTCTCTCTCTACCCGGTGGATTTTTTTTTTTCTTCTTCTTTATTTTGGCAGAAGGGTGGGGAAAAAGGAAAAAAAAAAATAACATCCTCCTTTGTAGGCTGTAGGAAGGCAAGCTGGGATTCGTGGCCTGCTCGGGCCGGGAAGCAGGAGTCGGGGGGAGGAGAAACCAGTCTGTCTGTGCCCAGCTCGCCTGGCACGGGGACTGTGGGCACCAAATGGGCATCTCCGTGCCCCCAGCCCCTCAGACCCCATTTCCCACTGGCGGTTTGGGAATTGGGAAGGAAACGGCAGCGGCATGCAGGGCACCGCGATGCGAGCATCTCCCAGTGCTGTCCGACCCGCTGGAGCTCAGCCTCTGCCCTGCTGCCTGGGGGAGAAGAGCTGGATGGAGGGCGAACAACCAGCTCGTACCAATGGGGCGCCGGGTTTTCTCCACTTCCCAAGCATGCAAAAGGGTTAGGGAGCAAACGTGCTGCCCCGGGAGGTCAGGGCCCATCCCAAGTGGACCGCTTCGGGGCCTGGCTGGCACCACACAGTGTTTTTTGGGCTGGCCTTGAATCCCTTGGGACTTCTTTTTTTTTTTTTTTTTTTTTTCCTCCTCTTTTCCCCTTCGTTTTTGCTGTTGTCTGAGCTATAGGGAAAGTTGCTGCGGTTCCTGTCCCCGCTGCTCATCTCGGGGTCAGCCAGCTCTAGCACTTCTGCTGCGCTGGGGCGTTCCTGGCCACTCGCAACACTGCTTCCTGACGGACACGGAGCTCTGGAGCGTGCACGTTCAGTCGGATATTTTAGTGCTGACCATAAATCTGGCGTGGCCGTAAATCTGTGCTCATGTCTTCCAGGCGATGGCAGCCCCCAGCTCCTGTCTATTTCCCTCCAAGAGGGTGATGGGCCACTGCCCAGCCGGGAGGGCATGGTCCCGGTGGTACGGGGCTGGATCTACTCCATCCTCGGGGGCACAGCATGGCATTGGGTTTCTTTACGAGGCCCCATGGGGGTGGGGGGAGCGGCGCTCGGCAGTGGCTCAGTGAGGGCTTTGTGCTGCTGAGGAGAAAATGGTTTCTCTCCAGATCCCGTAAGTGCGCTGGGTTTGTTTGAAGTCACAATGTGTTTTTCTTCTCCGGTTCAGCAGTCCCCGGGCCGGCTGCAGAAGGAATGCTCTATCTGGGGGCAACAGCGAATCCTTTCTCCAGTGCAGGGTCTGGAGCTGAGGAGTTTGTCTCAGCAGAGCTGCGGGGCGATCGAGGTCGTCACCACCCATTTGGGTTAAAACCCTAGCAGGAGGAAACTGGGAGCCATTGGGAAGCTCTGCCCATCCGCATTGGGATGTGGGTGGGCTGGGACCACTTTTGGAGGAACACACCCCTCCTGCCTGAGCCCCCTCTCTGGTCACCGGGCTCCATCTACACTAAGGGGTTTCTGTGTGCCCTTCCACCAGCCCGAGCACAGAGGCTGTGTGCAGCCCATGGGCTCTAGCAAAATACCCAAACCAGAAGGATTTATGGGGGCTTTCCTCCTCTGGCCCCATCTCTGCCTTGCTCCCAGGCACATCGTGGACTGACGACGCGTCAGGAGCTGGAACCACCAGGTATTTTCTTGGCAGGGACGTTAGTTTTTCCTTTAATTACTTTATCGGTGGGGTGATCCAGGGGAGCCAGCCCTGCTGTTTTATTGATGCTCAGGGTAGGGCTGCGAGAAAAGCAGGTCGTGGAGCCCCGTCACACTTGCTGGATTCATTCAATCCCCCATTCCTCACAAAAAGCTCTGTTTGTGGGAGCCGTGCTCCAAGTCGGGGAGGAGAAGGGCTCTCCTTTGTGTCAAGCAGAACATGCGGCCAGTCGGGAGAGAGGGAACTCCGCAACCCCGCATTGTCTGCAGCTCTGCCATGGGCCAGCGCCCGGCTGCACTCCGGGGCCGCGTCCATCTACCCAGGCTTGGCGACGGGGAATAGCGGCCTCTGGTTTTTAAGGAATGAACCGAAACTCCCTGTTTTGTTGTGATGACTTACTGCTAGAGATATTCGGGGAAACCAGTTGGTTGCATTTTCTTTCCGTGAGCCGTTTGCTGCTGCCTGCTCCAGGAGCAGGGGAGCTTGGTGTTTAATTAAAACAGCCCCAGCAACCTGAATCACAGACTTGCATGTTTTTAAAATTGTAGCTGTTCCTGTTGTGCTGAGTCAAACTGGTTTGTCGGGATCTGGCGTCTCCGCCTGGGAGCTGTGCTGGGGGAGGGTGCGGGGCTGCCGACCGGGATCCCCCCCTGGTGCACAAGGAGGCAACGCGCTGGGTGCACCGTGGGTCACAGGGACCTGTCCCTGTCCCCGAGGGTTGTGCTGGAGCTGGTGGCTGCCATCACTCCCTGCTTCCCCAGCATGGGACACACGAGGAGCTGGTGTCATTGTGGAGTAGGCGTGTTCCCAAGCAGAGTGCTTTGGGAGGAGGGGAGCATCCTTGTGGTGACCCCACCGTGGGGATCAGGCCCCATGCAGGAGCTGGTTGTGGCCCTGGGGATGGGCTGCCATCTTGGAGGCTTGCTGTAGTGCTGTTCCCACCCTGGCGGGATGGTCGCATTGAAGTTCTCGTTTTGCCTTTTGTTGTTGTTGTTTTATGTATATCATCGTCATTACTATTGCTCAAAATCCAGGCCCGGGCTGGGGCTGGGCTTGCCCCGTGGCGGTGCCAGCCACGGCCGTCAGGGCTGGTGGCGGGCGTGGGCCGTCCTCCCTCATCAACAGAGCCCCAACAGAGCCCGCCAGCAGCGCAGAGCAGGACGGGAGCCATTTTGTAGGCCTCAAGGCCTCGTCCTCCCTCCCTTAGCTTCCAGCACTGCCCACCCTTGTTGGGGCCTTGTGGGGCTGAGCTCAGGGCCTTCATCCCCTTCCCATCCACAGAGCTGAAGGGCCCGGAGCCTGCTTCTCCTGGAGCCTGCTTTCCCCTTGGCGAGGCGGGATGGAGCGCGGCTCCACATGGCCGCCCCTCTGAGAAGGAAGGGGAGCCATCTTGGGAAGAGACTGGAGCTGTGTGCCGCAGCCCCGCTCCCCACACATGTGCCAGCACGTGGCAGTCAGGGGTCCGGGAGGGGGGTTGCTGTGGGATTTTTATTTTATTTATGATTTTATTCTTGCACATCGCTAAGCTCTGTGCAGCCGAGGCCTGGCGTTTCTCACTCTGTTGACAAACACCTGTTTCCCGGCCCCCTCCCCAGGAATGCTCGGGGCATTGGGGCCCTGCGGGGGCTGCAACACCTCTGGGGGGGCATTGTCCCTGCTGTCCCCCCCTGCCATGCCTGGTCCTCCTGCCACATGGGGCCATCCCCTGAGGGATTTCCCCACTGGCGTCAGCTGTGGGAGGATTTGGGCCTCCCTGTTCCTCTCTGAGGTGGGGCTTGGGGGCCTCCTCAGGACAAAATGTGTCCTGGGGAGGGGTGTGCCCCCACCCCCAACCCCTCCTCCTCGTCCCTGGGGTGCCCAGCGAGGGCTAGGGAGCAGGAGGGACCCCACGGGCTGGGGAGCGGGGAGGGGGCTCGCGGCATGCACGCACACACGGCGTGCGATCCAAGGCCTTTTTTATTAATGAGAAAAATGTGCAGGGCTTGAACGATCGCCAGGAACAGATTTATTCTAGTTCCCCAGAAATTAAACTGAAATGAAGGAGCGAGTCAGCCCGGCCCGGCACCCCCTCCTGACTCTATGCTTGTTTTAACTCTGGAAGAATCTGACTTCGGGGTGGGGGAGGCGGGGGGGAGGATATTTGGGTTTAAGCAGTTCCAGATGGGCTCAGTGCTCAAGGAAGCGAGCGGAGAGCAGCGTGGAGATTTGGGTAACTGCCCCAGGCAGGAGAGAGGAGGGAAATCTTGGCAGGAACCCCTGCTCCGCGCTGCCTGGATGGGATGCAGCTTGGCAGCCGAGCCGCCCCGTCTGTGGGGCGAACCTTTGTGTGTGCAATGAGTAACCTTTTTGGGGAGGGGGTGTTTTTTAAATATCATTACTCTTTCCCTGGCCTCTTTCCAGAGGTACAACCTGGAAAAAAAACAGAGCTGGGGGGGAAAGAGAGAGGTATTTCGGATTGCAGTCTGCTGTAAGCGATAGAGGCAGAACCATGACAGGGCTGTGCTGCCTGCCCAAAAATCTATGGGATTTTGGAGATCTTCGCCAGCCGGGTGGCCCCACAGGGACACTACACCACAAAGCCGTGGCCATGCTTCCCTCTTATCCCAGGGCCTGGAAATGCAGGCTGGTTTGCTGCCTACGTCCTGGTTAATGGCATTCGTGCCTTGAACAGGTCTGGCGTCTCTGGATCAGATGAGTTATTTCTGTGGCAGTGGAGAGTGGCTGCATGGCTGCTCCTGCTGAGGACAGCGACCTATAAATCTCTCCTGCATGCAGGCCCACATGGGTACTGCTTGGTGCCACACTGCTGACGTTGTCCTGTGGGAGCTGATGGCAGGGATGTGCCCATCCTGAGCAGGTGCCAGTCGTTGAAAGGCTGGCAGGGCCTCTGATAGGGCTTGGGGCTTTTCCATGGGGTCCCTCAGCAGAGAGAAGATGGCTTTTCCCAAAGGAGAGGAAAAGCAGTGAGCACTGTGGCACGTGCACCGTGTGGGCAGGGAAGGCAGCTCGCCCTGGCGAAGCTGACCCCGGCATGGTGCATCGGGCTCTGACATCCGAAATCCCCGCGGTATTAATAGAACAGTAATTGCAGCGCAGGGCTGGACTCGGGCAGCTGGCTCGTGGCCTCTCCCAGCGTCAGCACAGCCGTTCAGTGGGACCAGGGGCTGGCAACGGGACCTGGCAGAGCACGGGCTGCACGTGTCCAGGGCACAGCGGAGCGCTCGGTGTGCGGCTGCAGGGCAGGGACTGCTGTCCTACTGCAAAAACCCCGTGCTCCGGGTACTGTGATGTGCAGGTTTGCACACAGTGCATGTGCCACACAGTGCTGCAGCCCAGCTTGGCACGGCTGTGCTTTGCAGTGGCAGAAATCTGCTGTGCCTGGCTTGACCTGCTGCGTGGATGCCTGTGCCTCCCCGCATCCCAGGCGCTGCCACTTGATCTGCTTTTCACAGTTGCAGAGCTGGCACCTGTCCTCTCTCACATGCTTCAGTCTGTCTCACGGCCATCAGGAAACAGCTCCTGGCGAGGAGCACGCGGCCGGAAAACCCTCTTCAGGCAGTCAGCGGGTGGGCGCCGGGCAGGGCTGGATGGAGGCAACCCCTCCATCCACTGTGCTCACAGTCATCCCAGTGCTGGCTCTGCCCCTGGAGTAGGCGCCAGGTATTGGGGTCAGGGCAGGGGGAGACGCAGCCGGATGATGGCTCAGAGCCACGGGGCTGTCTTCCTTGGTGAGTTATTACACCCTGGTGTGGGCTGCCCTCACAGGTGTGGGGTTGGGAAATGGAGGGGGAGGATGCATCCTTGCTTGGAGCATCCTTGGGCTCTGCTGGGAGCTGACCATGGAGCTTGGACCAGGCTGCCCTTCCTCAGTGGGGCAGGGACTGCTGCCCTTGTGTGTGTGTGTGTGTGTGTGTGTGTGTGTGTGTGTGTGTGGTGTGTACAAAGGGGCCTTAATCTCAGTTGGGGCCTCTGGGCCCTGTCATAATGCAGAAATAATGAGTCTATTATTAAGTGCCCACAGTACTTCTTCACTCCGGTGGCTCGCCTCCAGCAGCAGGCAGAACCTGCCCCGCTTGAAGTGGATGTGTCATCATTTGCCTCAGCAAATCCAATCCCCTTTGATGATGGGCCAAACGCCCTTGGCACAAAGGGCCACAGCTGTGATACAGGCCCCACTTTTTTTTTTCCCCTCCTCTCTTCCCTTTGTTCCCAACTCGTTGGCTCACCCTGGACCTGGGGTGAGTGAGCATGCATTGGTGGGTGTGGGCGGATGGAGCCCTGCATCCCCCAGCAGCAGGATGGGGCATAGGGAGAGGGTCACTGCGACACTCCTGGTTCCCCCCGCTGCTGGGAGCAGGCTCAGCGCGAGGTTTGTTCCCAGCGTGGGCGGTGATAGGGAGTGCTCCAGCCCTTCCCCGGGGCTGAGAGAGCTGCCCTGGCCCCAGAGCCGTGGGTGGGACCCTGTGCAGAGCTGCATGTCCGAGACCCCAAGCATGCAGAGTGGTGGAAACTGGGGGAGCTGAGGTTTTCCCTGTGGGCTGTGCTGTGTACTGGCAGGGCTTGCAGGTACCTTCTCCACATTCCCTGTGCCCAAAGCCTCTGCTGTGGGTGCACCCAGAGCCGTCCCTTGCCCAGGAGGAAGAGGGCTGTGGGGTCGGCTGAAACCTCGAGGAGGGGAGAGCAGCACGCCCTAGGAAAGGCACTGAGGGTCTGACCCAATGCCTGGCGCCCTGTGTGGCTCCACTTTTGTGTACACGAAATGCTCGTCAGCGGGAAAAGTGCAACCTCAGGTTCTCTCCCACAGGCAGCTCTTTGTTCCCAGATAAAGGGCCCTGCACCAAAGGCCCTTTGTGCCGCTGCTTAGAACGGTGCTGGGATTAATTGTGCCGATAGGTGCTTGAATGGGGAGTGCACAAGGCTGCCCGCTCCTGCCGTCATTATCTCAAAACTGAGGAGGAAATTAAAATGTATGGGAGATGCCCCTTTTGGTGGCTTTTTGACTAGCAGGCAGCAACCGGAGCTGCACGCATATCCTGCTGTCCCCAGCCAGCACCTCCGCTCCCAGCGCCCTGATGGAGCCACTGCGGGTGGGATGGGATGGGATGGCTGCTGGGGCTCAGTTACTGGGTGCGATGGTGCGCGTGGCTCCCAGGGTGTTGCAGAACAGGTTCCCATGTTTGCAGCAGGGCTGCGTGGGTGTCTTTACTAACTTTCCTCCCTTGCCTTCTTCCAGGATGCTCTGGAGCGTGCTGGCTGCCTTCTCCCCGTCGGGGCAAGGAGCTGGCGTCGTACCCTGCTAGCACATCCTGATAAAGGCGGCAGTCCCCACGTTCAAAGGCGAGAGCACTTAAATCGGAGCCGGTTGGTGGAGACGATTGAGTCTTCCCCAGCGGCTTCATCTTGAAAGAATTTTCCCTTCTGGCTCAGGCAGCGCAAAGCCTGCCTTCACTGCTGTGCATGTCTGCCGCCGAGCGGCGCAAGCTGGGGGCTCTCAGGACCCCTATGGGAGAACCAGAACGTTTCACTGGACATGGAGTGTGCACATAGCATTCCTCAGCCCCTGCGTCGGAAGACCAGGGGCTTCACGTGCCCCACGAGCTGCTGAGGAGCCTGCAAAAGGGATGGTGGGGACGTGGCAACTGTGTTCATTGCAGCTTGGGGTGCACGAAGGTTTGGGAGGGCTGGGAGGAGGCAACCAGAGCTTAGTGCACGGCCCCATCCGAGAAGTGAGGCTCTTTCCCTGCCCTTAGATCTGTCTCTGCCATGGAAATCCTGCTTTGGTGTGGGGGTGGCTGTGGATTGCTGTGCTTGCCAAATCCTAGCAGGGACTGTGCTCTCCTGAGCTCCTTGGCCTGGCTGGAGGTAAGCAGAGGACAACTCCTCAGTAGTGATAAAGCAGGCCCGGGGGAGACTTCCCAAAGCCGCCGAAACTGGGAGCCAATTTCCCGTTGACTAATGGAACCAGGCTCTCCCCGGCATGCGGGATTTGGAAGGCTTTGACTCACAGCTCAGTGGGCCCTGACGCCATTCACATCTCTCCAAAGCACCTGCAGACCAGGGCTGAGCTGGGAATGCTCCAGCACCATGCCAGCATGGTGCCCAAACCTGCCCGGATACCCTAGCCCTGTGTGCCAGTTTGTGCACACTTGGTGAGGGGTGGACACTCAGTGCACCCCAGTACTTGCTGCAGGGAGGCCACCAGTTCAGTGCTGCTGTGCCGAGAAATCATTGCAGCAGCTTTAAGGGCACAGTGCAGCTCTGGCTGGGCTCAGTGTGCAGCCCTGGGGCCATCTGCTGCAATCTTCATGTGCTGTGGGCTGCGAGGGGAGGCCGGGGGGGGGGGGGGGGACTGCTGACCCTGTCCAGCCCCGTGGCTGCAGGAAACCCTGCTGCCCTCCACACCCGGCCCCGTTTCCTTTAGCTGCATCGCCCAGTTGTTTTATTCCTATTATTTTCCCTCCCTGTTCTCACCGTGTGGTTTACATGGCTCTCGTGCCAGCGGGGCTGGCTCAGCCCTGTTGTTTTCTTTCCCCTCCTTGCTGTTTGGAGGGCAGATGCTGCCAAATGAGGATACGGCGTGTCCCAGCTGCGCAGTGCAGGGAAGGGCAGTGCCGGAGGGGACCTTTGGTGCCGTGGGGTGTGGAGGCTGTGCGGGGGTTTCCCACGCACTGTGGGTAAATTTGAGAACCAGAGTGCCCACAGGACCCCCGTGCCATGTCCCCATCCTGTCCTGGAGCTCTTGGCTGGATGCATCCCGCACCCCGTTACAGCCTGGGTCTCCTCTCCGGGACTTGGCAGCCCCACACTGTCAGCACGCGCTTGGCTCAGCTCCGCCGCCGGCGCTGCGTTCCCGGCCCCCGCAGCACCGCTGTGCCCTTATTAGGGCAGCTGGCGCCCGGGGCCGGCCCTGGGAGCGGTGCGGGTGGCTCTGCTCCCCGTCCCCAGTGCAGCACAGGGGCTCCAGGGTGCCTGGGATGAGATGTCTCATCCTTCACGCTGAGCGTGCTGCCCTGTCCCCAGCCCCACTGCCTTGGGGCTGTGCGCTGGCTGCCGGCACAGCCATGGATGCCGCGCTGTGTTGCTGGCTGCTGCCCTCAGGGTGGGACGCAGGAGGAAGGAATCCTCCAGCCAGGATTCGTCCAAAACCCCATAATGTGTGAACACTTCCTTCCTCCTCCGTGCTTCCTCCCCGGCTGGGTCAGCCGGTGCTTTTCCTGGAGTGGAAGGGAAGAAGGTGGAATTGCCCCTTGCTCCTAGGGCTGAGTCGCCATGCCGGGGATGAGTGCACTCTGAGCAAGTGATAGCTCCACGCCCTTTATCTCTATGAGGGGTGGACAGACAGCCCTCGGGGAGCTGTGCAGAGGGCTGCAGGGGTCATGCCTGCAGCTGGGTGAGGGGAATGTGCTGTGGGGCTGCTGGCAGGAACCTGCGAGTGCACCGGGTTGTGTCTCTTGGCTCTGGGGTTTTACTTGGTGCTTGCAGCCCTTTGCTCTCAGCTCCCCTGGGCAAGAGGAACTCAGGGCTGCCAGCATCCCACCACTGCCCCATCCCAGCCCAGATGCAATGGGACGTGGAGGGAGTAGCGTCATTCCCCGTCGTTGCATTTCTCTCCTGGTTTTTGTGTGTGGCAGTGCTCACTCGGAGCTGCAGCTCTGCCTGGGATTAGCGACAGCTGCCTGCAATTGCAGCTCTTCCCAGACAAGCGTCTCGCTCCCCCAAGGCTGGGGCTGGGGCTGTTTGGGGAATGCTGTCGGGGTGGTTTGTCTTGTAGTCTGCTCCAGGAATGTTGGCCAGACGGTCAAATTCTTCTCCCCTCTTGTAAAATGAGTGATGTGGGGCGTCTCTGGGAGAGCAGCCTGCCAGTCCCTCCTCCTCTGGATAAACCTGCCTGGCCCGCACCGCCCTGCCATGGGAACAGGCCCTTTCAACCCCAGCCACAGTAAATACGTGCCCTGCCAAAGTGCAGGGGGAGGCACGCAGGGGGCTGGGAGGTGGGGGGCTGGCGGCCGGGCTGGGGGTGGCAGCGCGTCCCCGTGCCACCTGGCCGGCTGCTCCGCGGGGACGCCTCGCTCTTCCTGTTCTGACAGCAGAGTAGAAATCTGGAGTCTGTCTGCGCCGCTCCCCCTCCTCCCACCACGTCTCACCCCCCAAGTTGCTGTTTTCCACAGAAATGTCAGCCTAAGCTCTTTTCTCCCCCACTCCTCCTGTTTTTTTCCCTCGAATCTTGGCCTTCATCTCCAATTACTTCTCTCCTTCCTCCCTCTCTCTCTCTAGAGACCCTGATGGACACGAAGTGGGTGACCTCGGAGCTGGCATGGACAACCCATCCGGAAACAGGGGTGAGTCTGGAGCCGGTCCTGTCCCCCAACACTATGGGGTACCTGGGGTGAGGGTCCCTTGCCTGCACCTTCCCGTGCCCTCCCCTGCTTTCTGAATCCCATAGCTCCATGCTGACTCCCTGCCAGTGGAGCCGTGATCCCTTGGTCACTTTGGGGCCCCTTGGTCACCTTGTAGGGCTGGGGCAGGTGGAGGTGCTCCCTATTATCTGCTGCCCTACCTAGTGCCAGGGTCTGATGTGCTGCTTCTCTTGCAGTGGGAAGAGGTCAGTGGTTACGACGAGGCCATGAACCCCATCCGCACGTACCAGGTGTGCAACGTGCGGGAGGCCAACCAGAACAACTGGCTTCGCACCAAGTTCATCCAGCGCCAGGATGTCCAGCGCGTCTATGTGGAGCTGAAATTCACCGTGCGGGACTGCAACAGCATCCCCAACATCCCCGGTTCCTGCAAAGAGACCTTCAACCTCTTCTATTATGAGTCGGATACGGATTCTGCCTCTGCCAATAGCCCTTTCTGGATGGAGAACCCCTATATCAAAGTGGATACAATTGCTCCGGATGAGAGCTTCTCCAAACTGGAGTCCGGCCGTGTGAACACCAAGGTGCGCAGCTTTGGGCCGCTCTCCAAGAATGGCTTTTACCTGGCTTTCCAGGACCTGGGGGCCTGCATGTCCCTCATCTCCGTCCGGGCTTTCTACAAGAAATGTTCCAACACCATCGCTGGCTTTGCTGTCTTCCCGGAGACCCTAACGGGGGCCGAGCCCACGTCGCTTGTCATTGCACCGGGCACCTGCATCCCCAACGCGGTGGAGGTGTCTGTGCCCCTGAAGCTGTACTGCAACGGCGACGGCGAGTGGATGGTGCCTGTGGGAGCGTGCACGTGTGCTGCTGGGTACGAGCCAGCCATGAAGGACACCCAGTGCCAAGGTAAGGGCTTGGTGTGGTCACTCTTGGCTCATCCATCGCATTGCACGTGTGCGCTCATGCAGAGGAGATGTTGAGCTAGGTCTCATTTTGGAGGCTCGGGAACTTAGATGGCTCCGTAAGGATGGAGCACGGGTGCTGTCTCAGGAGTGGTCTGTGCTTCTGACGTCTGGAAGCATTAAAGTCTTTGTGGTCCGTACCGGCATAGCTTACTGGTGCCCAGCTGGGGAGCACCTGCTGAGTGCTGAGACATGGGATGTGTCTGCATGGCACAGTCTGTGGTGCCATGTAGCTCAGGGCACGTAGCAAGCCCTCATGCGTCTCCAACATTTTCCTTTCACCCCCGCTGCTGTGACCGACGTCTCTGCCCTCCCTCCCACAGTGCGTAAAGGTGCAGGTGGTCGGGGCGAGCGCCTGCTCCCAGCGAGTGAGATTTCACGCTGCCTGTGCGGAGGCATTCAGAACGCCGGCAGCGAGCGGGGCCCCACTGAGCTGGCTGCGGGAGGCCCCCTGCCAGCGCTGCAGGCTTGCAGCAAGCTTTCCTTCCTTGGAGGGAAGGAGAGAGCATCCTGCCTGCAGATGGGTGGCACTGGAGGGTTGGTGTTGCCGTTTCACCCCAGGCAGGGAATGCTGATGTGGAAAGATCGATGCATGTGGGTGTAGTGCTGGCTTTTTGGGTTATTGTGCCCTTGGGAGCTGCCTCCAGCACTCAGGACCCTGCCCTGGGGCAGGACCCCTCTGCTCCTCTTGGATGGAGGCACGGACAGTGGGGCGCTGTGGTTGGGTGCTGCATGCTCACAGATGACGGGCTGCTTGGTGCCAGGCCTTCGCTCTTGGCAGGGGCAGTGGGATTCGGGATGTATATGTGACCATAGCGACTGCTTGCGGGGAGCTCAGCCTCTGAGCACTGTTGGTCCCGGAGCAGACAGCTGCCAGCACCGGGCACCCACTGCTTGGTTTCTTTTGAGGTCCCTGCTCCTGGGGAGCTGGCTCCACGTTGCTTGGGCTGGGAGATCCTACAGACTCTACAGGGTGTTTGCTGTTCCCCTGCAGTGAGAGGGACATGGCACTTCATGCCAGCCCCCGTGGCTCCCCACTTGGAGGAGGCAGAAGAGGCAGTGCTACATACAACATACCTCCAGGAGGGGCAGGGAGAGGAGCCTCATCCTTCCCCCATCCTCCAGCCTATGGGCAGCTCTTTTGGGTTTTTCCCCACAAGCCTCAGCTTCTCCTCACACAGGGAAGCCGCAGGCATGACCCCATCCAGAGCCCATCCCCTGCCCTTCGCTGGGTGGAAATGGCGTCCGCACGTTTCTCTGGGAAACTCGCACCACGTTCGTATGATCACATTTTCCACCATATGACCATGTGTTTTAAGTGGAAACAGCTGAGGAAGGGCTCGCATAACCCAGCTCCATTTTCTGCTCTTTGTTGGCTGCTTCACTGCCGCATTTCAGCCCTTATTCCCCCGTCCTGCAGCTCACAGCTCACCCTAGCAATACCACTGTGGGTAGCTGATGCATGGAGGGGAGCAGGACGGAGCCCCCCCGTGCCATGCTGTGCCATGTCACAGCACCCAGGACCATGTGGGTGCACTGCTGCTGGTATTGCGGAGCTCAGAGTGCCGCGAGGTACCAGATGGCATTTTAATAAATAACAATACTGCGTTAGCGCTTAGATGGGATAAGCCCTGTTGTAAATCTCCCCTGTTCCCCAGCCTTTCCGTGGCCTTTGAAGCTCTCCTCCTCCTCCTCTTTATCTGCATCCAGCGCTGGGATTAGGCTCTGCATTCAGACCTGTGACAATACGCCTTGGATCCCGGTCCCGCGGGATGAGCCCGGCTGAAGGCAGCTCCTTGGGCACGCTTTGTCATGCGTGCTGCAAGGCTGGGATCTGCCGCTCTGCTCGGGAGTTGCCACAGCATTGATTTGGCATCTCATTCTCAGCCTCATTATCTTTATTTAATTAGCACACGGCCCTTCTGGGGGTTGTGCCGCTTCCCACACGCTCCGTGCAGAGATGCGCGGAGGCAGCGCTCGTGGGAGCAGAGCCCGTGGCTGGGGTGGGACCAGGGGGACATGTGCCCCCATCCCCTCACGCTCCGCAGTGCCCCACATCACTCTGGGGCTTCACACATGGAGCTCACAGGTTGGCAGTGGGATTTCCCAGGGAGCTGTGGGGTCCTGGTGCTCGACGAGAGCACTGCCCACTGAGCTCCAGTCCTTTCCTTCAAGTCCCCTCCTGCCACACAGGGTGTGCACAGCGGTGCTGCTGCCTATTTGGGTGCTGTCAGTGAGTGATAGCAGGTCAGGCCACGGCCAAAGTGTGGGGTTTGTCAAAATGCATTTTCCTCGCGATCGGTGACTAATGGGAACATCACCACGAATTAACAAAAAAAAAAAAAAAAAAAAAAACGCCAAGCCAGCATTGCACTCACCAACTGTTTGCAGCTTTGCATTGCAACACGGGGTTGCTGCATGAAAACCAGGAAGTGAAACTGCCTTCTATTAATTGGCCGGGATTACAGATCAAAGGCAGTGCAGGCAGAGCAGCGCTGGCGTGCGGAGCCGGGCAGCTCCACAATGGGCTGCTTGTACCATGGCACGGATTGCTGCCGTCCTGCCCGTGACCCACTGCGGCTCCGGGGGCACTTTGCTCATTGAAAATTCCTCCTTTAAAAAAAAAAATAAAAAAAAAATATCATTTTCCCACCTCTTACTCAGATGCCACTGCTCAAACCCCAAAGGGATCTTCCCTTCCTCTGCCCTTTGAGTTTATTCCATTCATTTCTGGGCTGCACGGGTGTAAAATATTTCTACCCAAAGGGTGTTTTAAAAGAAAAATCAAGTGCCTTTTAAGAGAGACTTAAAACAAGAGCCACCGCCTCGCCAGGGGCTGGACTGCTCGCACGGCTCCCATCCATCTGCAGCCACTTACAGAAGAGCAAAGGGAGTGAGCAGGGTAGGTCCATAAAGCACACATCATCCTGGGCAGAGCTGGTAGCTGCCTGCAGGGGAAGGACGGGGCTGCTGGGCAGAGGGATGCGAGCGGTGTCGTTCATGTGGGCTCGAGGCTTTCTGCTTTGGTCCTGCAGGGAGGGAAATGGCCTGGATGGGAAAGCGGTGGGATGGAGAAGCAGCTGAGAGGTTAAGTTGGGGTGATTCAAAGCCGCTCCATGGGAGGGGACCACAGGTTTCAGGGGATGCTCGGTGTGTGGTTCCCCCATTCCATGCAGTCATCACTGGGGTGAGTCACCATGCTCTTGGTGGTGGTTTTGTTTCGGTGTTTTTCAGCTCCCTCCCTTGGATTTCACTCACAGGGGTGGGGACAGCACAGGGGAAGAGTGCAGGAGCAGCGGTGCAGGATTCAGCTGCAGGGCTGATGTGCACCAGGAGGAGCAACCCCCTGTGCAGTTCCCCCCCATTGCTGGGCTGCAGCTCCCTCCTGCCATCCAGCAGCACCTCTGCAGAGCTCTGCTCGCTTCCCTGACCCGTTATCCCGTGGCTGTCAGCAGCTGTCATGTTCTCCCCAGAGGTGACCGCAGCCCAGCACCGGTAGATGTGATCTGTGTGCAGAGGTTGGGGGCCGCTGTTTGATTTGAGGACATTTCAGCGGGAAAAAAAAAGGGCAGATGCAGAGCTCCAGGTGGGAGCGAGGAGCTCAGCCTAGCGGCTTCATGCAGGAGGAGATGACACAGATCCGCGGGGACCTAGGATCAGCTTTCAGCTCAGTTACGGCTTCAAACGTGGCTGAAAGCTGTCATGCTGCCACCGAGGTCCTTATGCTCTGATTTATTAAACAGAGTTGGATGCTCCGGCACGGCGGTGCAGCTGGGCCTCGCCTCCCAGCCTGCTTTTCCCCTTCCCAAATGGGTGGCAGCGAGGCCTTCACCACAAAGAGGAGGAGGAGGAGAAGGAGGAAGGCCTCTGAGAGGGGTGGCTGTGGGCTCATCATCCGAGGGCCTGGCTCTGTGCTGGTGCCCTCCCAGCCTGTACTCGGCCTTTTCTGCTCCACGCAAGCATTGCTCCAGTTTCACCCCTCTATTATTTCAGGGGGGTTTGTCCCCGACAGATCCGGGCTCTTGTCCATAACCAAAGCATGTTTGGCAGCTCTAAGAGCCCAGAGTGTTCCTGTCCAAGAGGTTTCAGTCATCTCTCATTCCTCAGCAATCTGGTTCCTGATGTGTGAAGCTGCATCCACCCAGTTTTAACTGCCTGCAACTGCGGCTGGGCTGGGCCCGTGCGTGCCGGGGCTGCTCCTGCACCTTGGGCTGCTCCCTCCATATCTCAGGGGGATGGAGCACTGCCTTCGTCCCTTTCTTTATGATGATTCCTTTCAGGCTGCACTGAATGGGCTAAACTTGAGTTTCTAAAGGGTGGGTAGCTCAGATCAGTGAGCCAGGCTGTGGGGCCCGTCCTGTTCTCTCTGAAGGGCTCTGGCCATGGTATTTGGGTGGCTCCGGTCCCTGCAGTGCCCAGGAGCAGTGACCCGCAGCACCCTGGTGCCGGAAAGCTTCCATGCAGAGTGTCAGGAGATGGCTCATAGCAGGAAACTTCCGCTCACCACGGCCCTGTGAAGCAAGGAGAAGCTCCTTGTGTTTAGGGTGATGTCATCGGGCAGGCACGGGGCAAGAGTTTCCACTTCAGAGACTGCCAGGATGGCTGCATGCCCCAGGGCCGGGCAGATAGGGCTGTGGGGGTCTCGCTGGTGTGGGTATGGGGCAGGAAACCTCGTGGGCCCCATACTGGGGAGGTTCCACACCCCGATTGTCACAGGGCTGTACTAAATGAGGCTATTTCAAGGCACAGGGTGGTTTCCCAGTGCCGCTCTGTTCCTCGGCCTGAGTGCTGTTAATCCCTTCACGTGCCCCTCGTTAGGGCCGAGCGCCCGCGGTGCAAGCGGGGCCAGCTCCAGGGCTTCTCCAGTGTGCATCGGAAGCGGGGGCAGGAATGTTGTAATCTCGCTCGGCACACAGCTCTGGAGCCGGCTTGGAGGCGCTGCCGCCACGGGCTGAGAAGTGGCTCAAGTGGCTGGGGTGGGGGATTTGGGGTGGGGTGGGCACTTCAGGGCAACAGGGGCCTCCCATAGGGGATGCCAGGCTGGGCTGAGCACATCGTTCCCTGATCTGTGCCTCCAGGAATGGAGCGCGGGGCTGGGTGTGGGCAGGGGGAGCCGATGGAGCAATGCTGAGTGCCCTTCATTAATGTGGGTTCACTCTCCCTTCCTCCAGCATGCGGCCCAGGAACGTTCAAATCCAAGCAGGGCGAGGGCCCCTGCTCCCCCTGCCCTCCCAACAGCCGCACCACCTCAGGAGCAGCCACGGTCTGCATATGTCGCAGCGGCTTCTTCCGAGCGGACACGGACCCCGCGGACAGCGCCTGCACCAGTGAGTGCTGTGCGGGTGGGATGGGAGCTGGGAGTGGGAGGAACAGCGTGGGGCAGCCATCCGTGACATCCTCCCCGTGCCTCCCCAGGTGTGCCCTCAGCCCCGCGCAGCGTCATCTCCAACGTGAACGAGACGTCGCTGGTGCTGGAGTGGAGCGAGCCGCAGGACGCGGGCGGGCGGGATGACCTGCTCTACAACGTCATCTGCAAGAAGTGCAGCGTGGAGCGGCGGCTGTGCACGCGCTGCGACGACAACGTGGAGTTCGTGCCGCGCCAGCTGGGCCTCACTGAGCGACGCATCTACATCAGCAATCTGATGGCCCACACCCAGTACACCTTCGAGATCCAGGCGGTGAATGGCATCTCCAGCAAGAGCCCCTACCCTCCCCATTTCGCCTCTGTCAACATCACCACCAACCAGGCCGGTCAGTACCACCCCGCACCACTGTCTCTAATCCCCTGGGTGAATTTTCCTCTCTGTTCAAACACACGTCCGTGGAAGGTGTGCGATCTGAATGCATGCAGGCAAAGAAGGGCAGGCTTGGCAGATGCTCTGGAGAGCTCCTAGACCCACCTCAGAGTGATGCTGTGCCTGCTGCGAAGGGAGGAGGAAGGCAATGAGATTTCTCCCCCAGTGGGCCTGGGAAGGCTCAGCACCAGCCCAAACCTTCGCAGCTAGCTGAGTGCTGTGCCATTCTCTTCCTCCCCAGCTGGCCCAGCTCCAGCGTGCTGGTAATCTCCGGCCGCCGTGCTCTGATCTGATTTCACAGATCTCACCGGTGGGCTGGAGTGCGGAGCTCCCTGCGAGGGGAGGAGTGGATGGAGCCCTGCTTTGGGTCCACAGGGTCCTTCCCTGGACCAGTTTGCAGCCATGCACAGGATGAAGTGTCAGCTCAGTGCTCCTTCTGAGCAGCCCTTTGGTCCCTTGTCATCCTGGCTGTGAGACCGCATCTCCTCCAGAGGCAGTCCCAAAGCTTTTCAGCCTTTTCACTGGGGTTATCTGAGCAGCTCCTGGGTTCTTCAGGGGTCTGTCCTGTGCAGGATCTCTGGGGACACGCTGTACACAGCCTGGTTGGGTGCCAGTGCTGGCACAGACAGATTCCCCTCTTTCCCTCTCCCAGCCCCATCTGCTGTGCCCACCATGCACCTGCACAGCAGCACTGGGAATAGCATGACGCTGTCCTGGACTCCCCCGGAGAGACCCAACGGCATCATTCTCGACTATGAGATCAAGTACTCTGAGAAGGTAAAGCAGAGCATCCCTTCCCTCTTCCTGGCCTTTCTGGCTGGCCATCAGCCCCACAGTGGCAGAAGGTGGCACCTGCATGTCTCCCTTACAGCAGGGCCAGGGTGATGGCATTGCCAACACTGTCACCAGCCAGAAGAACTCGGTGCGGCTGGACGGGCTGAAGGCCAATGCCCGGTACATGGTGCAGGTCCGGGCGCGCACCGTGGCTGGATACGGCCGCTACAGCCTCCCCACGGAGTTCCAGACGACTGCAGAGGACGGTAGGTACCAGGACAGGACTGCCTCCATCCCCCAGCCCTCCTACACGTGCCTTCTCCCCAGCCTGACTTTGATTCCTGCTTCTCCCTTCGCCAGGCTCCACCGGCAAGACTTTCCAGGAGCTGCCTCTCATCGTGGGTTCTGCCACTGCAGGACTGCTGTTCGTCATCGTGGTGGTCATCATCGCTATCGTCTGCTTCAGGTAGTGGCTTTGCAGGGAGTGTGGGTTTGGAGTGAGGGGGTTCACTTATGCCTGCGGGCAGAGTTCCAGCAGCTCTAGTCTGAGAGCAGAAGGCTGGACCTGCTGCACAGGGGTCCTGCTGCCAGAGGAGGAGCTCTGGCTTTGGCTGCCTATACTGGGATTTGGAAGCTGGCAGTGAATGTCTTTGCCCCATCAGGAAAGGGATGGTTACTGAACAACTGCTCTCGTCTCCTTTGGGCAGGAAGCAGCGCAACAGCACAGATCCCGAGTACACAGAGAAGCTGCAGCAATATGGTGAGTTTGAGCCTTCTCTTGAGTCCTGCCCCATGCACAAGCAAAAGTGCAGCCTTTGCTATCTGAGGACTGTGCCAGGCTGGTGTGGTATGCCATCCATGTTGTATCCCCACTGGTGATGATTCCTCTGCCCTTGCAGTCACTCCTGGGATGAAGGTCTACATTGACCCCTTCACATATGAAGACCCCAATGAAGCTGTCCGGGAATTCGCCAAAGAGATTGATATCTCCTGCGTCAAAATCGAGGAGGTCATTGGAGCAGGCAAGTCCCAGGGCTGGGCACGGCGACTGCTGAGACCACCGCCTGTCCCCAGCCGCCTGCTCACCCCCTTCTCACCCACAGGGGAGTTCGGTGAGGTGTGCCGTGGGCGCCTGAAGCTGCCTGGCCGCCGCGAGATCTTTGTGGCCATCAAGACACTGAAGGTGGGCTACACGGAGCGGCAGCGGCGGGACTTCCTGAGCGAGGCCAGCATCATGGGCCAGTTCGACCACCCCAACATCATCCACCTGGAGGGGGTGGTGACCAAGAGCCGCCCCGTCATGATCATCACAGAGTTCATGGAGAACTGCGCTCTCGACTCCTTCCTCCGGGTGAGCATCCTGTCCCACCCTGGGCTTCTCCATCCCTCTGTATGGTCACAGTGACATCCCCAGGGCTGAGCTGTGCATAGACATCTCTGGGAGGGGGAACCAGGATGGGCCCTAGGGAGGAAGAAGTGTGGTGGCAGCACACAGAGATCCCTCCCCTGTCCATTCAGGGTGTTAAAACCCCTCTGATCTCTCCCCTGGCAGCTGAATGATGGGCAGTTCACGGTCATCCAGCTGGTGGGGATGCTGCGAGGCATCGCTGCTGGCATGAAGTACCTCTCAGAGATGAACTACGTGCACCGGGACCTGGCTGCCCGCAACATCCTGGTCAACAGCAACTTGGTCTGCAAAGTGTCTGACTTCGGGCTCTCCCGCTTTTTGGAGGATGATCCGGCCGACCCCACCTACACCAGCTCCCTGGTATGGGACACTCATGGGAATCTGCAGATCTGGGGATGGGAGGACAGAGCAGGTGTGCGCTAAATAACAGAGCTGTGTATCCCTGCAGGGAGGCAAGATCCCCATCAGGTGGACAGCTCCTGAGGCCATTGCCTACCGCAAATTCACCTCGGCCAGTGACGTGTGGAGCTATGGTATTGTCATGTGGGAAGTGATGTCCTATGGGGAGCGACCCTACTGGGACATGTCCAACCAGGATGTAAGTGCTCACTCAAGAGTGGGGAGCTTGGGGTCACCAGTGGGGACTCAGCACACTCACAGCCTGCTTCTGTGCGTGTCTTTCTGCAGGTGATCAACGCGGTGGAGCAGGATTATCGCCTGCCACCCCCCATGGATTGCCCCACAGCGCTGCACCAGCTGATGCTGGACTGCTGGGTGCGGGACCGCAACCTGAGGCCCAAGTTTGCACAGATTGTCAACACGCTGGACAAGCTGATCCGCAACGCTGCCAGCCTGAAGGTCATCGCCAGCGTCCAGTCCGGGTCAGTTGCATCCCCAATCCTTGGGAACACAGAGGCACTTAGGGCTGAAGACGTGAGATAGCAGGGATAAGACATCTCCCTGCTTCCATGTGTACCTCTGCACCCCCTGCTCCCCGTGACCTGTGGCTCTCTTGCCTTGCAGCGTCTCACAGCCGCTCCTGGACCGCACCGTGCCAGATTACACCACCTTCACCACCGTGGGAGACTGGCTGGATGCCATCAAAATGGGACGGTACAAGGAGAACTTCGTCAATGCTGGCTTCGCCTCCTTTGACCTGGTGGCACAGATGACAGCAGAGTGAGTCCCTGCTTGTGGGAGTGGGGCAAGTGGTCCTGGGTGGATCTCATGTGGGGTTGTCGTATGGGGTTAAGGTCTGGGGTTAAGGTGATGTTAGAGGGATGCCAGAGGGCTGCAGTGAAGATGGGATCCCTTGGTGGCAGCTAGATGGGGCAGCGCCACGTGCCAGTTGGTACTGCAGTGGGCAGATCACCAAATCCATCACCTTCTCCTTGCAGGGACCTGCTGAGGATAGGGGTGACGCTAGCAGGGCACCAGAAGAAGATACTGAGCAGCATTCAGGACATGAGGCTGCAGATGAACCAGACACTGCCGGTTCAGGTTTGACGGCAGGGGACTCTGCATTGGAACGGACCGAGGGAACCTGCCATCCAGGTTCTGTTTGCGGTGCAGCCCGGCTTCCCGATTTCCCCTTCCCGTGGCGCTGCTCTGCCTCGGACGCTCGCCAGGGACAGGCTGGGCCGGGCCACCCTTGGATCGGAGGCACTCGTGCCAAGAGGGAGCCCGGCTTTTCGTCCCGTGTCCCGCAGCGGCGAGGCAGCGACGCAGTCTTCATATTGAAGATGGATTATGGGACGGAGATGGCGCATCCCGCTTCCCGCCCTGTCTCAGTGCTCATCAGTTTGAAGAGATGTTCTGCTTCTTGGATTTCTTTACACCCCGTTTTCCCCCCTCGAGTCCTCACTTCCCCCCATCCCTGAGGCCACAGACTGTTGACCCGTCCGTTGAGTCCGTCAGACGCTCCGAAGCCTTCCCCGAGCCCAGTCCCCGCGTGGAGACGGCGCCAGGGACGGGGCTACGGCCCCAGACAATCACTCCTCCCCTCCGCACGAGGGTCCTCACTGGGACGTGTCTGAAGGGGAAAGGCTCTGCTCCCTTTTTGGCTTTGCACGCCAGAACCCGAACCCCGTGAGATTTACTATGCAGGGAGTTAGGCAAAAAAATAATAATAATAATAATAGAGAGAGATATATTAAGAAAAAAAAAAAAAAGAGGGTGCAGAAAGGGGACCCTCTTGGTTCTCGTGGCCGGCTCTGGACTGCAGAGTGAGGCCATCAGCACGTTTGCACAGGGACCCTCCAGCCCCCGAAGCGGGGCCGGGAGCGGGGCCGGGGCCACACGGAGGCCTGGCCTCTCCCAGCCTCCTGTTTTATGCAGAAGGAGCGGGTGCCGCTCCTGCCACACGCTGTGATTGCTGCCAAAAGACTCACTCACCTTCCTCTGACTTCACTGCAGCCCGCTTCCTCCGTGCTGAGGGCGAGACTCCCAGCGTGCGTGAGTGTGCGTGAGTGTGTGCGTGCGTGCGTGAGTGCTGGCCGGCAGGACTGTGCGAGGCAATGGGCAGAATAAAGGCAATAAGAATTTTATCGGCGTTTCCTTTGCTCGATCGCTCTCGCTGCACCGGCGCGGGGCTGCTGCCTCCACCACTGCCCATGGCCAGGGCTCCCCGTGTCTCTGTGTGCCCGTAACCCTTGCTGAAACACCGACGCTCCCGCGGGGTTCCCATGGGTGCCTGTAGGCGCCAATGTGTGCCAGCAGGGAGATGCCAAGCGGGTGGGTGCTAGCCCTGTGCTTCCCTACAGGGCACTCGGGGTCGGAGGGGACGAGTCTCAGGGCACGGCCAGCCCCAGAACTCCCATCTGGAGCTGCTGGTAGTGCTTCTTCCCATTCCCTCCTTATGTTGAGCCCCACTTGTGGGACCGCAGCCCTGTGAGTGCAAACCGAGCGAGGCCAGCCCGGACCCCGCAGCGCGTGGGGAGCATAGCACGCCGCAGGGCTTGGCCGCAGCCTGCTTTTCCCACCGCACATGGGAGTGTTGCAACTGCCTCTGTGAGTCACAGATGCCAAACGGGAGCTGCTGAGCTGGGTGCAAACTCACCGGCTGCTGCAAAGTGCATGGCAAGAGAAGGATCCGGGGCTGCTCCCACGGGGTCCCCATGCCCTTGGCCCCTCAAGCATCCTTCCCCAGGGCTCTGATCCCGCTCCGTGTGCCAGACCCCGCTTGCTCCACCAGCAATGCAATGGGCTCAGGAGGGGCTCCCCGTGGGGTGCCCCCCTCCCTGCCAGGCGCCACACAGCAGGTGCTGTTTTTCCCCTTTCCTCAACGCTCACCTGCCCTTGGGTTTCTCATTAACCCCGTCCTCCTCCGCAGGGAACAGCAAACAGCAGGAGGGCAGCGCGGCGCCGCGCAGCGCGGCAACGGGTGAAGGGCTCAGCAACACCTGCCCCCCCCCCCCGGGGCTCCATGTGCCCCGCTCCATCCCTGCAGGGGGAACCCCAGAGCCCTGCCCCCCGCCAGCAGCCCCTGCTGCTTGCTCCTCGCTTGGCTTTGCTGCTTTGGGGGGGGGAGGTTCTGCTCATGGGGTTTGCTGCCAGGGTGTTGCATCCCATGCTGTGCCCGCCGCTTCCCTTCATACAAATGTATACAGAGAGAAAGAAAGGTGCATTTAGCGGGGAAAGAAATCAAAGGCGGCCACCGGCAGCAGTGCGGATCGATGCGAGCGTGCGTTTGTACAAACATTTTTTAACAAAAGGTTAAAAAAAAAAAAAAAAGACTTTTTTTTTTTTTTCAATTAAATTATTTAAGGAATTTTACGGAGCTCCGTGGTGCCCGCGTGGTTCTTGCAGGGACGGGTTGGAGGGTTGTGACTCTGTGCCCACCCCGTGGGGATGCTCCATGGTGCCACTATGGGTGCGCTATGGGGGGGAAGGGGGGGCAGCCCTTGGGGCAGCGCTGGGGATGGGGTGGCCCTGGAGGGACATAGTGGGGCTGAGCCCTGTTTGTGCCCTCCCCGCACTCTGCGCTCCCCTCTCCCAGCCCTTCCAAAGAGCCTTTTGTGCTGCTGGGGTCTTCCCCCCCGCCCCCTCCCTCCTTTTAATTCCTAACCAGGAGATTAAGGGAAGACAAAGGCTCCGATTGTTCCCCACTCTGTGGAGATCTGGAAAGTTCCGAGAGGGGGGAACCATCTCTTTCCAGATGCACTGGTGGAAGGGGGGACACGCGGCCCAGGTGGAGGGGTTTGGGGCTGGGGGGGGGGAACTCCGGGGTGCCACCAGGGTTGGATCCCACTGGATGGAAACCAACGCCATCACGGATGGGGTGCAGGCAGCCCTGTGAGCAGGACCCTTCCCCTAGCCATGGGGAGCCAGCTATGGGGGCACCCGGCTGGGGCGGGAACGCTGAGCCTCTCCCTGCAAGGATAAGGAGGAGGAGGAGGAGATGGAGGAGGAGGAGGAGGAGGAGGAAGGTTGCGGACGGCTTGGCCGGCTCGCCCGGCTGCTTGGCGTTGTCGCTGCTAACTCTTGGCTGACACCTCGGTGACTTGGCAGGGAGACGCTCCAGCAGCCCCGTCAGCTGCCTGGGGCCGGAGCAGCTGGAAGGAATCACGGCTCGGCACCGCTCAGCCCATGGCAGCCAACAGCCAGCGGGATGGGGCCGTGGGTGCCCGTGCGCCCTGCCTGTCCCCATCACACCTCGGCCCCGCTGCTGCCCTATGGGAACCCATGTCCATGGGATGGGATGGGATGGGATGGGACATGGTGGGACGCCATCCAGGCAGGTCGTTGCCTTGTGGACAGAGCCAGGGCAGCATCGGAGCCCGCCCAGGGGGGACAAAGCACAAAGGGACGGGACCCGGCCGCTTTCCCATGCTCACAAGGAGCAGCGAGACACCCACGAGCGCCCCGGCTCTGCTCCTTCTGTTTCCCGTTAAGATTATTTATTGGTAATTTTTAAGACCACTTACAAGCTCTGTTCATGTGCCAGGACCCTACACAGCCCTTTTTTCCCAGGGCTTTTTTTTTTTTTTTTAATCTATTTTATTAAAAAAAAAAAAAAAAAAAAAAAGAAGATTGGTTTAATCGTTTTCTTCCCACTCTTTCCTTCCCATCCCCTTCAGTGCTGCCACGTGGCATGGTGCCCGCTCTGCCCATCCTCCCCATTGCCACACCACGACCGTGTTCTGAGCGTCCCCAAAGGGTGACCTTGGGGACAATGTGCTGCCAGCATCCCGGCACCAGGATGGGGAACCCTTCCCCAGAAGGGCCTTCCACCCCCCCGCACCACTCCTCCTTCCGCAGCCGGAAGCCCAACGGGTTCTGATCGCCTTTTATTGCCCTCGCTCTGCTTTGATCTCACGGTATCTCTCCGTGCCCGTCCGGGGGCCGTGGGGCAGTCCTGGTGTCAGACAGGTTCTGCGACACATTGCTGCCTAATGAGAAATTTCCTCTCCCCGCGCTTCGCTGGTTTATTTTAGCACCGGTATCGCTACCCCACCTCTCCCTCTCGTAGGGCTGAGTCACGGGGCACCTCCCGGCCCCGCGTCCCCGCTCTGCCACCCCTCTGCCACCTTCTCTTCTCCTGGGATGGCATCAGAAACCCGATGTCCCATGGCCACCACGGCACACCAGCGGGTGCCCATCAGCGATACCCCAGGACGGGCCCCGATTCCCTGCTCCGTGCTCAGGGAACCGCAGCTCCAGGCGGCTGCCGGAGTTCAAAGGGATGGGAGAAACCCACAGTTCCCCCTCTGCGTGAGGGTTTGGGCTCGGCTCCCCGCTCGCAGCCTGCCGATGCTCTGTGTCGTTCCTGGCTTTTCTTGCTAATGAGGCAGCGTGGGAAGTGGCGGGAGGTGCAGGCCCCAAAATTGGGTCAGGATGTGGTGGGGGTAGAGGGGCCCCCACCCTTGCTCTACATGGGGACCATGGGGTCCTGTCTGCTCCGGGGGGTTCCCAGCTGCCCCCTGCCTCTAACAGATCCCTGCTGCCCCCCAGACCAAGCCCCAAGAGCCCTACACTGGCTCTTAGAGGGCTCAGGCTCCATAGCTACAAGCGTACCTATCGTGCTGTCCACAGCGTCACCCAGGTGTGGGGCTGAGGCTGCGCCCTGGGAGGACAAAGCTGAAACCATGACCCAACCCGGATGTGGTGAGTCAGGATGACTGAGGCAGCCTGTGCTGGAAAGCACTAGCCAGTACCATCCCTATCCCCATCCCTGTCCCTAACCCCAACCTCATTTCCATCCCCATCCCGGTCCCCATCCCCAACCTCACCTCCATCCCCATCCCCATCCCTGTCCCTATCCCTGTCCCAGTCCCTATCCCCATCCCAGCAGCGAGCCAATGGACAGGGCACATCCCAGCCCCTGTGCCTGGATAACCCCATCCCTTCTCTCACCCTACATCTGCTGCCACCCACCCAGACCCTGGCCTCACCCAGCTTGTCCCAGGGCAGCAGCGGGGCTGAGGGCCCCCAGTCCCACCATGGATTTATGATGCAGCAGTGCTCTGGTGTCCAGGGGCCAGGAGAGGCGACGGAGCCTTTATGGCCTTCCTACACCTTTCTGCCAGCGCCGTCTAAATGGCCTCATAAACCGCCCCCTGCACCCACCCCCGTCAGGAGGCGGTGGTTTATTAGGGCCGTAACTCATCTCCTGGCATTTCATCAGCGTCCTTTTAATCTGTGCTTGGGTTTTTTTATTCCTGTTTAATACCAGCAGCTGGACGTGTTGTTAGGACCCTACAGAGGGGCTGGGGGGCCTGGGCAGCCCCCTCCCTGGTACAGCTCTGCGGTGCCATGCGAGGAAACCTTCCCAGCAAACACTGGGATTTTGGGCGCTAATCCTTTGTGTCAGCCTTTCTGCTTTCATCCCATTAACTCCCGCGCCCGGTGCCGCTGCCCTCTCGCTTCTCTGCGGCGGAGATAAGTCCCCGTGCTCGGCGCGGCGCATCCTCCCGGCCGCGGTGCTGCTGGCGGGCGGCTTCCATCCAATTACAGCGGGGTGAAGCTCATTTTAATTGCATGGAGCAGCCGGGATTAGGCAGACTTTATCTCCTAATTCCTTCTTTATCTCCTAACTTCACACTCTCCGCTCGCACCGGAGGCACGGTGGCTTGTGCCAGCACTGGCGATTTCGGAAGAACTCATGCCCACTGCACATCGCCTCGTTGCCTGGCTGGTGTCGGCCCCAGTGCCCCCAAATGCCACCAAATGGCACCAAATGCCAGGGCAGGGGCTGGTGGGGATGTCTGTGCCCCACAGAATGGGGATGAGGCGTTGACCACAGCCCCTTGGCTGCCACTTAGAGCGCTGCAGGATGTCCCCATGGTGGCAGCCACTGCAGTCCCCAGCAACGCCATGTGTCACCTGGCACATCCAGCCAGGATGGGGACAGACACCACAAAGGGCCTTCTTCCCTTCCCACCCCACAACCCGTGGGTACCCAGCCAGCACTCGGGGCCCCCATAAGGGAGGATGAAGGTGGCAGCAGTTTGGGCATCCAGTGACACCCACTTGTCTGTGCGGACACGTCCACCCTGACCCGAGGGAGCTCTTGAGATAGCAGGAGAGCCAGGGGCGGTGCAGTGGGGGCTCTTAGGGCTGCCCAATAGCCCTTGTCCCCATACCTCGGCTGGTGACATCGCCCCATGCTGCGCTGTCCCCTACGATGGTGCATGGCTCACCCCTGGGTAAAGCGTGGTTCAGTGGCTCAGCAATGCAGGCTCTGCATCAGCACAGCCTCCTGCTAATTAACCACTATTAGCATCAGCTAATTAATGTAATTCTGGTGACCCACAATTCCGGAGCGTGGGAGCTGCTCCACGCAATTCCTCTACCCACAGCCGGCAGCTCCCAGCACCTTCACGTGGGGTCTTTGCCCCACAGGTGCCCTTGTGCTGCACATTTGCATGTGTGCAAGATGCAGATGGGGGGGGTCTCTTGCACGCATGCACACACGTGCTGGTAGCTTTGCATTTGTGCACACGCATGTCAGTACCTTTGCATGAATGCGCATGCATGCTGATGGCTTTGCACAGATGCATGCACATGTGCAGCCCCATAGGTTCCCCATAGCAGGGGCGCGGGGCCCACGGCAGCGAAAGGGTGGCTGCTAATCCTCCAGCAGCTGTGGGGCCCGCGCTTGCTTGTTCAAGGGATATGGCAGCTCGGTCAACAATCCCCCGGCCCGTTTCGGGGGGATTAGCAGCCCCCCGGGGGGCAAAGGGGCCCACATGAATATTTGGCGGGTGGGAACGTGGAGAGGGAAAGCTGGGAGGGGGGCGGTGGGGAGGACCCGCTGTCCCCAGGGTGTCCCCAAGGCAGGGATGGGGCGCAGGGAGCATCCCCGTGCCCACTCACACCACGCTGCGCTGACAGCAGGGAGCTCTGGTTATCATCCCGCACGGCCTCGTAGTGATAACCCTAACAGCCCTGGGGCAGAGGGCAGCCCCCAGTGTCACCCCGAGTGGGAGCACCCCAGTGCCGGCACTGGGAGCTCAGGTGACCAAGAACCAATGTGTCATTAATTAGTGCTGGGGTGCAGCCGTGGGTCAGCTTCCCACCATCAGGGGCAGCTGGGGGCTAATGAGGGCTGCGTTAGGCTGTGTGGGGTATTAGGGCTCCACCAGGGTGCTCCTGTGTAAAGTTAGACCCAGAATCTTAATACACCATGGGGTCGAAACAGGAGGTTTCAGTTCGTGTCTGGGCAGCAGGATAGACCTGGTGGTGGGAGGAGGGTGGTGGCACCAGGTCCTGCATTCCCCTGCCCACCTCTGCCCGATATTTGGGATTTCTACTGTGCAAGCTCACGGCGCAGCCCCAGGGCCCCCTGTGTTTGCTGAGCAGATTAGAGCCACCCCTGGGCTTTGTCTGCCCTTAGGATTTACCCACCCAATGAGCAGAACTTCCATGGACCCGCTCCCTCCTGGGCTGGGCATGGGTCCCCACTGCCACAAAGCAGCGTACATCGGAGCGCCCCTGGTGTCAGGGGTGCCCAGGGGATGCCCATGTGCTCAGGAGGGTACACGCACACGTGAGACCAGGTGTCCCTATGGGACCCCCACCATCACCCCATTCCCCGCGGGTGCCGCTTTTCTGCTCCGTTAGCCACGGCTGTGCCGGCACATAATGACATGGTAATTGCGAGCCGGGTCCCGGCCACACGCATGGCCCTGTGCCCCACACCCAGGTTAGCCATGACCCCCTCTCCCCATTCCCACCCCAGTGCCTCGCATCAGCCCTACCCATCCAGGCCCTGCCCCAGCCCCAGCACAGGGGCACCCCGGTCACCTCCTCGCCCCAGCGCTGGGAAACCCGTCCTTCCCCTCCATGTTTACACGGGTAACAGGGGTCCTCCGCCGCTGCACATCGCATTTTCTGCTTGGTCACTTCCATCTGTGTCCCCGCATAATGATTTTTTCTGCTACATTAATTTAACACACTGCGGCGGGCCGAGGCGCTGGGACCCCGCGCTCCTTAATTGTGTCAAAGGAAAAGCTCTGCGCTCCCTTTCATCGGGGCTGGGGGATGCTGCGGGGTGGGTGTCCCACTGGGGGGGCTGTGGGAAGGGGATGTGGGCTCGGGGTGGTTGTGGGGTCTGCAGGGAGGGGTGGAGGTGGGCTGAGGGCATTCCTTGGGGGATATGGGGCGAGGGTCTCGGGGTGACCCTAAAACACCTCTTCCAGTGATCCCACCCTGCTGGGATGTCCCATCCCATTGAGGTCCCCGTGGTGGTGGCACGTCCCCGTGCCCACCGCGTTGCTCGGAGCCCCGCATCCTCTGGAGGGGCTGTCGGGATCCGGAGGGTTAAGTGCAGTGTTTGTCTTGGCTGAATGCGGCGGGATCCTAACAAGGCACGGCGAATGGAGGTGAAGGGCTGTCCAGACGGGAAGTGACAGCCCGATTTCAGGGCTGTCAGCCCCGGCATGGTGGGCATTGAGCGGGGACATTCCTCCCCGCTCCCCTGGCTCCCCAGCCCACGCTGCCAACAAAGCCACCAGGGCAGCCCCTTACCCATATGGGGGGCTATAGGGCAGAGCGGGACCCACAGCCGGGCTGGGGGTGTGGGAACCCCATTGGCCCTCCCCGCCGGCGGCCCCGCGAGAAGTGGCCTCCGCTATTTGCAAACATTGTGGTGAGGGGCTGGGAAGGTCTCGGCCCACCCCAGCGGGCGCCTTTGTGTCGGGTGGACCCCTGGGGGCTCATTTCCATCCCGCCCGGGCGCTCGCCCCGATCCTTTCAGAGACCGCCTGCGCCTTGCTCCGGCTGCAGACAAAAGCGATGCCAGCCCCACAGCTGTGCCATGTCCCTCTCCCCATCCTCGCGGCTCTCCCATGGCACGCTGCACCCCTACACACTGTGCTCCACGTCCAAAACCCACCGCCTCTCCCCACAGGCACCCACCCCACATTACGCACCCAGCTCCCCACGCACAACGTGGGGCTCCCAGCACCCCCCCACGTGCCTGGCTGTGGGGTCCCCCGGTGCCGGTGGCACAGCGGGGACAAAGCAGGACACAAGGAGCGGGGTGGCACAGCTGGCGCTCGGCAGCGCCCTTCCGCTCGCACCGCTGCTTTATGGCCGTGCGTAAAGCCTGCAGATCAACACACAGCCCGATTTTATTTGCTTTTGGGGTGATAAAGGTGAATTAACGCAGCTGGGTGTTGTAACCGTCCTGCGGGGCACAGCCTGGAGGGCACAGCGGGGACAGCCCAGGCTCGGCGCTCCCATTCCCGGTGGCCATGCTCATGGCTCGCAGGGCACCGCAGCCGCCGGGGTTGCTCTTTTCTCGCGCTTTTTATGGCCGGGAAATCTTCTCGAGGGCCCCCGCGAGTGACCTCTTCCTCGGCGTGGCCGCTAAGCCCTTTGTAATGGGATTTTGCGGCAGAAACGGCGAATGAGGGGAGAAGTGAATGCCTTAAGCTGCCGCGTTCCCTCTGGGTTCCCCCTCCCCAGCTCATGGGCACAAAGGGGACAATCCCCGCTTTTATCCGCGGCCCTTAGAAGTGGGAGCAATGCGGGGCCGTGTCCCCATCCCGAGCACACGGGGATGGGCAGAGTCTGGGAGCTGCCTGTGGGGGCAAGTGTGTGGAGATGGGGGCACTGGGAGGCTGAATCCGGGTTGGGGCTGCCCAGAATAGGGGCGATGCTGCGGGATGCAGGGGGAGGACCCGTCTGCTCCTGAGTTAATATTGTTCCAGCACAAGGACTTCATTAACGCCGGCAAACACAAGCTGTAAATACTCATTAATTCCCCGCTCGCTGATGGCCTTCAGAGCTGCTAATTCAGCTCCCAGCCTCCCGGGACCCCCATCCCTTGGGTTCCCATAGGGCTGCTGAGGTTCCCATGGGGGGAGAAGAGGAGGCGTGCCCCCAGAGCACAGCCACCCCACTGGGATGCCCCACTGGGGTGTCCCACCCAAACCTATAGGCAATGCCCACCCAAAAAACCCCAAATGAGTGCACGGAGGTGGCGGGGTCCCACGGCCAGGGGACATCGTGTTGCCCCCCCCCCCCCAGGGGCCCCCCATAAGGAGCTGATTTATGGCTGTCTCCTAAACGATGCCATTAAGCAAGCGGGGCCGGAGCAGGGAGCACAGCTGCAGGAGCAGATCAGCGCCTGATTAATGTTGGGCAACTTGTTATATTGTCAGATAATTATCCCCAAACTGTATGACTTTTCTGCTAAGTGGCAGCGCTTAATTGCGTTTTTAATTACACCCTGATCACCGCGGCCCCTCTGAGCGGGGATGCCAGGAGAGGGGCATGGCACAGAGCCCGGACCCTCTGAGAGGGCATTCTGGGGTCATCCCATGCAAAGCTCCACCCTGGCACAGCTGCACCCAGTGTGGGACGCACCTGCAGGACCCCAGCCCTGCTATGGGAACGGGCTCTGCCCCCCGGCTCTGTTTTACCCCATGGCATGGGGCTGCCGGACACAGCACAGCCGGGAGGAAACGCGGGTGTTATCGCCCCGCTGGCTCAGCTCTGCCGCGGCCTCTGGCCCCAGATTTCCTGGCGTGGCCATAAAGCAGCACTGCTGTGGGCTTCGCCTGGGCCACCAAGCAGGCATGGGATGTAGCTTCCCACTGAGCTGTGGGGCTGGGCACAAGGGGAGGGCATGGAACGGGCCCACATTCTGCTGGAGGATGGGAAAATTGGGGGGTTTGCACCACCCTGCATGGGGTGCCTGGACAGAAGATGAGCATCATGGCTCCGGGGAACGAATCCCAAATCTCAGCCATCCCCAGACAGTCCCTCTTGGTGTCATGGAAGCCAGACGGGGTCCCCCCAGAGAGACGGCTCCATGCATTTTGAGGGAAAAAAATGTAAATAAAGGTCCCTGTCCTGCCTGTCCCCGTTATCTCAGGAATCCAGAGCGCGCCGGCACGGCCCCGGCCCCTTCTCGGAGCCATATTTCATCCCGCTGGCTGCGGACCAACGCGTCAGGATGGGGCTGGAGGGAGGCTGCAGGCACAGCGCTGCGGGGCTGCATGGGGTCTCGGTGCCTCAGCCCCGGGGACAAGTCCCCCTGCTCCGAGCTCAGCCGCTAATGATGTCTCCCGACCCGCTCACGAAGAAGAGCGTAAATTATTCAGCTCCTCATCATGGCAATTAAATTAACTCGTCGATGCAGGCCATGAATATTTCACGGGGCAGAGGCGGGAGCTGAGCCCCTTTTCACAGCTCTGGAGGGGACGCGCAATGAGTGCGTCCGTCCTCAGCCACGGCAGGAGAGGTCTGTGCCGGGTGCCAGGCGGCTCAGCCCCCCCAGCCCCTGTCTGCCCAGGTTATTTCCAGTGGCTGCTGATGGAGGCCAGGTGCCGGCAGCCCCCTGCACCCCCCCGGCCTCTTTTTGGGGCTGGGGGCACCGCTGGGGGCTGCCTGTAGCCCACAGACCCCGTCCCCCTGCCCTTCCTGCACTGTGCCATCTCGTGCCCGCCTCCCTCCCGGGATCTCGGTCAGGATTTCTCTTTTCTTTCTTCCTCGCTTTGAACAATTAATAATTTATCCCATAATAAAAGAGGAAACGGTTAATGAGATGAAAACAAGCCAGAAACATCTGCTGGGGCGGCTTTCATCGCCAGCCCTGGGCCGCCCGCGCAGGAAGCGGTGGTGGGAGGGGGACGGGGATGCTGGGGGGGACACGGCAGCAGGAGACTGTCCCCCACACCCGGCCTTCCTCCCCTCCTCCTCCTCCTCCTCCTCCTCTTCCTGCTGCGCTGCTGAGACCTGCTGCACTCAGTTCACCAGTGATGCTGGGAGATGGCACCCCAAAACAGGCAGCTGGGTCCCCAGTGTCCTGGCACCGAGGCTGTGCCTGGCTGCTGGAGGGGACATCATGCCATCGGGGACATGATGCCATCAAGGATGCAGCACCCTATCAGCAAAGCAGGGCTGCAGGATCGCACCCCTGTCTTGGGTGCTTTGCTGAAACCAGCGGGGCCCTGGCAGCAGCCCCATGCCCCCTGTACCCCAATCACCGGGACTGGGTTCACCGCACCCCCTGTGCCCCCCCTCACCTGGTGGTGGCGATGGCCCTGCTGCCTGCATGGCACGGGAGGAGTGGTGCAAAGGGACACAGCAGGGAAAAGGGGCAGGGGGAATGGGAAAGGGACAGGAAGGGAAAGGGAAGGGGAAGTGCAGCAACGCCCGGAGGCCACTGACGCATGGCCAAAGCCCAGGGCAGAGGGAAGGGATTGCTGTGACCCAGCTCCACAGGGAGGGATGGGGGTGATGGGGACAGGCTAGTGGGTGCTGCGGGAATGGGGTCAGGAGCTGGCGGGAGGGATCGAGGAGCTGCCTCTGCTTCCAATTTAGCTGATCCCTGCCCTGACCGCTGCAGCTCTCTAATCTGTTTGTCTTCCAAAGCCATTAAGCTAATTTGGAGCCCTCCAAAATCCCCCGGCTCTCATCCCAACCCAGCTCAGCCGGGTTTGCTTGGTGGGTCTGGGGGGAGGGGGCAGCATTGTTGAGCTTTGGGGGAAGAGGGGACCCCATGGGATCCAGCACCCCAGAGGTCCCCGAGACCCTATGTGGGGCACAGAGGGCGGCAGGAAGGGGCTCGCAGACCCCCACCACCACGGGACTGGGGGCTGCATCCTGCAGCCCAGGGCCACCCGCTGATAAGAGCCATCATGGGCACAGCCCAGCGCGATGACAGCTGCGGGGAGATGGCCCTGTCCCCCCAGCAGCACCGGCCGAGGTGTCACGGAAAAACAGACGTCAGCATCAGCCCACAGGAATTTGGGGACAGGGACAGGGCTGTGGGGCATGGGCCTTTCCCCAGGCCCTGCATCCGCTCCAGGGGCAGAGAACCACCGCTTATCACATATTTTTCCCCCGAAGCTCATTTTTTCCTTCCTTCATCGCCCATCACGGCCTCAGCAGGGAGGGGAAGGGGCTAATCCCTGCCCAGGGCCTTGTCCCTCACTGGGGGTGATGCGGTGCTAATGAGGGGATGATCAGGTGGGCTGTGGGGTTGCCCCATGCCACCTCCATCATCTCCTCGTTACCCGCATGGGTAATTGGCGGCCCGGTGACAGACAGCCTCATTAACAGCTTAATTTCGGCTCGGTCTCTTCCTGCCCAACCCCAGCCTCAGGGGGGCTGCTCGATGGGGGGATGTCACCGCTGCACCCCACAGCACCGCAACACAGGGGCATGGGGACGGTGCCACCCTAATGCCCCATGCCAATGGGCCCTCCCAGCCTCTCCCCACGTTTGTTTGCTCCCTAACGGCAGCGCTGCGGCTCCTTTGTGCCCACAGATAAGAGCGGCCGCGGCCGCCTCTGAAGCACCGCTGCCACCTCGAGCCGGGCAGGCTTTGGGGAGAGGGCAGGGATTTAGGGTGCAGGCAGGGATCTGGGGTTGCCCAACCACCAGGTGCCTTGCCACCCGCTGTGCCTCTCTGCTTTGCTTCTGGGGACCACTGAGCACCCCAGCAGGTGCACAGTATGCGCTCCCCATCCCCATCAGCCCCTCACTCCACAGCCACATCCCCGTCTCCATCCCCATCCCCCCCCACTGGAGATTGTTGGAGGCCGTGTTGGCCCCCCAGCGCCGCCACACCGGATGGAGGCCTGGCCGCTGTTCAAAGCCGCACTCATGTTGTATAATTTATCGGTGGGAGATAACAGCCCCATGGCTGAACCCCCCCCACACACAGCCCAACACTGCAGGCTCTGGGACTCTCAACATGGGGGGAGGCCACATGGACGGACCCGCAGCGGGCCCCACTGTGTGCTGGGGTGTTTTGGGGTGCACCAAGGCAGGGGAAGAGCTGTGCCCCCCCACAAGTCTGCCCCCACCATCCCAGCGCACTGGGGGCTGCAGAGAACCTGGGGTCGGTCTGGGGGGGTCCCTGCAGCCTGGAGACCCAGGGCGGGGGGGGAGGGCGGGTGCTGCGGGCACGGAGCGGCACCAGGAGCCTGAACGGTTGGTTCGGTTCCAGATAAGGAGGAGACAGCGAGCACCTGGCAGGTGCCACGGGGGGGGCACCGAGCAGCTGCCACCCCCAGCCTGGACCCCTCGTCCCCAGCGGTGCGGGGGCAGCCGCCTGTGTCCCTCTGTCCCTCCACGTCATTCCACCCTTCTGCGTCCCTCTGCACCTCCGCATCCCTCTGCCCACCCACGTGGCACAGCACGGCCACAGCGAGCCTTCCGTGTCACCCATTGGGGGGGGGCGGGGGCGACACTGAGGGAAGGTGGCACTGTGAGAGGGTGGCACTGGTGGGGTGGGGGGGGGTGTGCTTCCCGGTGCCCGGTGTGCTGCTGCCCTCACCCTCCCCGGGCGCTGCTCCCACGGCCCGCTCAGAGCTGCGTCCCGCTGGGGAGGCGCCGACCGGGACCGCGTTCCTCACCGCCGTGCTCGGCCCACGCGGTGCGATCCGCGGCCGCGCAGCGCCCCCTGCCGCCCCGCACCGCAGTGCACCCTCCAACCTGCAGGGGGCGCTGCTGGCGGCACTAGGACCGCGCGGGCACCTCTGCCGGCAGCACCGCGCAGGCGTAGGCCTAGCCCCGCCCACCATGAAGCTGCTTCCGCCCCGCTGTCCACAGGAGCGTGTGTGGCGGAAGTGAGGATTATGTCGTCATCAGTGTGCGCCGTAGCGGTAGCCGGGCCGGGAGCGAGGCGGCGCTGCCATGGCGGGAATACTCTTCGAGGACATCTTCGATGTGAAAGATATCGACCCCGAGGGCAAGAAGTTCGACCGTGGTGAGCTAGACACCCCGTACTCTCAGCCCCCCTTCCCTGAGCCCCCTACTCTTTCTCGGGCCTCCGAGCGGCCCCCGTGCCACGCTGGGAGGGGGCGGGTGCGGCGGGGCCTAACCGTGCGCCGACCGCCCCGCTCTGCCCAGTGTCTCGCCTGCACTGCGAGAGCGAGTCCTTCAAGATGGACCTCATCCTGGACGTCAACATCCAGATCTACCCCGTGGACCTCGGTACGCCACCAGGCTGGGGAGGAGGAGGGCTGGTGAGGAGGGAGGCCGGGCCCGCTGCTAGCAGACAGTGTGTGGTACTGAGCTGTCCTGGCTCCCGGGCTGTCCCTTTGTCGCCGGGGTGCGTGGTGCTGGCACTGTGTTGGGGCTGAGCTGCGTTCTGGCTCATTTCTCTGTGGGTTCTGTTTAGAATCAGTTCATCTCCTAGAGGTGGTCTTCAGCAAAACTGTGTCAGCTAATGGCAGCCGGGCCTGATGGGAGAGCTTTTGAAATGGGCTTCAGTGGGTAAATACATTAACTGGATGGAAATAAATAAGATAAGGAAGGGGCTGGTCCTGCTTACCTGCCCAGGGCAAGCTCAACTTTCCAAGGCTCTGAAAACATTAGCTGTGCTGATCTGGTGGCTCTGCAGTGGTGTTAAATGTCTGTAGGGAGAGATCAGAGTATGTGTCTCCCTCAATCTCTTCTATCCTGTTGGAGAATACAGAGGAACAGGGTTCATAACAAACTCACCAGGGCACTTGCTGCAGATGTGCTGCAACTGCCACTGCTCTGGCTGTTCCTTCTCACCAGTCCTTTGCTATCTCCTCCCAGGTGACAAATTCCGTCTGGTCATTGCCAGCACCCTGTATGAGGATGGCACGTTGGATGATGGGGAGTACAACCCCACAGATGACAGGCCGTCCAGGTACTGGGGCTCACAGTGGCGGAGGAGCTGGGGTGCTGAAAGGCTGCAAGGTTCCTTCTCCCAGAGGATGCTCTGCTAGGGGTTGTGGGAAGGAGGGAGGTGGCAGTTCTGGCACTTCTCTGAGTTCCCCTCATGTCATTGCAGGGCAGACCAGTTCGAGTATGTGATGTATGGCAAGGTGTACAGGATTGAGGGGGATGAGACGTCCACGGAGGCAGCCACACGCCTGTGAGTGTCTGCTGCCAGAAGGGGACACGTTGCCTGAGGGTGGTGGGGAGGCAGCAGTGTCTCGACTGGGTCTCCTGTGGGTTTCTCTGCTCTCACCACTCCTCTCCTCCTGCCCCAGCTCTGCTTACGTGTCCTACGGGGGGCTGCTCATGCGCCTTCAGGGAGACGCAAACAATCTGCATGGGTTTGAAGTGGACTCCAGAGTTTACCTGCTGATGAAGAAGTTGGCCTTCTAGGCGATGATGCACCTCAGTGGGCTGCCTGCCTCAGAGACATTGTGCTGGCAAGCAAACAGGACACCGTCATCCCAAATCCTGCCCCAGCACCTGTGCTGCCCAGCCCCTCCAATGGTGGTGGAGAAGGGAGCATTCCCCCTTTCTCATCCCAGTCTTTTCTGACTGTGTTTCCCTTCTGCACAGAGGCTGGTGCCTCATTCTCAGTGGAGACCATGGGTGCTCTGTGGCCCTGCCTGCTGATCTCTTCTCACCTTGCTGCAGTTCAAAAGCAGGCTTAGCCCCAGCTCTGGTCAGGGGCGGCTGGACTGAGACATCCACCTGTCTGTGCTAGGGCTGGGCATCATTTTTCTAAGGAGCTGTCCTGAGACAGATGTGGCTCCTTGATTAAACTACTATGTATTTTCTAGATGTGGTTGTAGTGGCTGAGAGGCGAGGCTGGCTTCCCAGAGGATGGGTGAAGATGGGATGCTCATGGAGGGTTTTGTGGTAGCAGACAGCAAAGCTGGGCATCAGAGGCACTGGCTTGCAAGTTGCAGCTCCTGGAGGGGCTTGGCCTACTCTGAGGGGTACTGTGTGACCCCAAAAATCAGCACAGTGAGATTGGCAGGTGGATACCAGAAAGCAAGGGACATTATTATCTCACATCCCCACCTGCTCTGCAGAGACCACCTGCTCTGCAGAGATGGCAGCCACCGCAGGAGGGAGCTGGATGCTGTGGGGAAACCAGGAGCATATCCCCCAGCTGCTGCCTCTCCCAGGGGCTGGTGTATGCTCCCCAGGCCAGTGCCACAGCAGGGGGAACAGGAAGACACAAACAATCCTTTAGAAAAATAGGTCTTTAATTGTAAAGCATTTACAATCTGATAGGAGCAGAGTGTGTGCCTGGTGCTGCACAGGTATGACTGCTTTCAGCCTCTGTGAGCCATGTGATAGCCAAAGGCTTGTGGAAACGCAGCCAACCTTTTCCCTGTGGCACCTTCCTGGGCACCCAGAGCACAGCTCATTGTCCTATGGGATGGCTCTGACCTCTAATCAGTGCTGAACCCTGTGTACAGCTCCATCAGGCCCTGCGCTGGAGGTCCCTGCTTCTCCCCGATCTCAGTTGCATGAGTCCTTAGCCAAGTTGTGGAAGAAGAAGCGCAGCTTGCCCTGCACCAGCTGTCGGTAGGTGAGGAAGATCTCAGTGACTTGAGTCTCCTCAGTGGAGCGTGGGGAGCATCCTGGCTCCCAGGGCCCTTCCTGAGGGGCAAAAGTGAGATGGGGGGTCACAAATGCCATCGTGCCCAGCTGACACCTGCCCTGAAGGTGTCCTGGCTCACGCAGTGAGGCCTCACCTCCCAGCCAAAGGTCTGCAGGAGCAGGAGGAAGGAGTTGGTGTGTCGATAGAGCTGGCTCAGCTGCCCGGCCCCGCATTCCTGGCTCACCTGGCCCTGAGCTTCTGTCACAGCGCCCACCAGCAGCACCAGGTTGCACAGGATCTCATGCCACTTGATCTCGTCCTGTGGAGCAGACAGTGTGTGTGCTGGCCCCACTGGCACAGGGGTGCGGGCCCATTGTTCCCGTGCCCACCCTTGATATGGATGGATCCTCCACCTCATGCCCACACAATGCTTTTTTGCCACCAACTGTTCCTACAAGCTTCTTGTTCAGCTTGTTTGGTGACCATATCCCTCTGCTTACTCAGGGGCTCTTTCTCCGGACCCATGGGCACCCCAGCACCATCCTCCCAGCCACTCACTGATTTGCTTTTCCACTGCCGCATGTTGAAGTCCACCAAAGGCAGCACCACGGGGCAGCTGAGTGCGGGGAGTGCCTGGCACTGGCTCTGTTGGGGGAGAGGAGATGCTGCAGTGAGATGCCAGGAGCTGTGCCCAGCTCTGCCTTGTCAGCCCAGCCTGGCACTGGGTTTTGAGGGGCACTGCATCCTCACCACTCTTTTCTCCATGTCCTTCGCCTCCCCGATGTACTTCTGGATGAGTCTCTTGTCGCAGACCAGCCCCATGGGCCTGGCATGGCCCTCTTTGATGTGCAGGAGGAAAGATGTGAGGAGCAGTAGTCCTGGGAAAGAAAGGGGTACCTGTGGGCTCCTGGCCACCCTCCTTAGAGAGCCCCAGCTCAGGTGATGCCTGCAGCAGCAACTGCTCTGCGTGGTCTGATGGTGGCTGGGATTGCCTGGTAGTAGGGCATGAGGAGGTTTGGGGGGCTGAGAAGGGTCTTGTCTCCCACTTGTTCCCGGGGATGTGGTTCTGGCTGGGCAGAGCTGGGATTTCCCAGCAGTGCAGAAGGGCTGGGGGGAAGTGACAAGCATCAGTGCTGGATTTTAGGCTTGGCTCCAGCCTGGGAAGCAGACAGAGAGCTGAGCTGCGTTCCCTGCAAAGGCCCTCCTTTTGGGAGTTTGTGCCAGGAGCAGTTCTGGCTGTCACGTGCATTTCGGGGAATCCCTGCCTGCAGCCTCCTGCTGTGCACGTCGGCTCCTCGCCACTGCAGCAGTCAAGGGCTCGCCTGTGCACAGCCTCAGCTGGCACCACGGGCGTGCTGCTGCCCCAGGCACCCCTCAGCTGGCCAACTTCTGAGCTCCCTGCTGGTGACTGCCATCTCGAAGCCCTTGGTCTACCCGTGTCCCTGCTTGCTGCCACCTCGGTGTTGCACCTGTCCCCAGAAGCGTTGGGCACAACCTGCTCCCCAAGGCTGGACACAGCGAGATGCCAAACTGGCGGCGGGCAGCTCCAACCAAACCAGAGCCACGCTTGGCATTCACTTCCAACGTGTGGGGTGAGGGCTGTGCCCATGCCAGAGAGGCTGGGGCTGTGATTTGGTTTTCCACTGCCGCAGCAATGCCCCTTCCCGCTCGTGCCCGTCCCCTTCACCCCGCACTCACTGTTCAGCTCCATGCTCTGCTGGGGGCTTCAGCCCTGCATCCTCCGCCCTGGGGCCAGCGGCTGCTCCCTGGCTCCTGTCCCCCTTCCATGGAGGGCAGCTGTGGCGCGGGCCCCCCTGCGAGCCACCAGGCCGGGATGGAGAGCTGGGGGCTGGGAACACGCCTTGGGCAGCACAGCACGGCGCAGCTCTGGCCCGGCCGCTGTGCCGAGGCAGCGTGATTTCCTGTTGTGTTGCTGCTGACCTTCGAGCAAAAGTTCTCCGGGGGCCCTGCGGACGGCTTCCTGCCTCCAGCCGCTTCCTCCCTTGGCTCCAGGATCGGGAAGGGCGTCCCCGGGCACTCACCTGCCCCTCGCCCTGGGCATGAGTGATCTGCGGGTGGGATATCAGGGCTTGGCACCGTGGCTGTATCTATCTGTGGCACAACGGTTGTCCTGGAACTGGGGAGATAGATGGTGTCAGCAGTGCTCTGAGCCGAGGGACAGTAAGGGGGTGTGGGGGCGAGGAAATGCTTTTTTTTTTTGGTGGAGAGAGCTGGGTGAGACCCCCAAGGGCAGGAGTGTGCACACGCACATGCCCATGTGCTCATCTGTACTCACGTGCACATGCACACCCCCACTTACACCACAGCCCCACACATGCACGCTGTGGGTTGCATGCTCACATGGCCCCTACGCACTCCACCGTCGTGCAGCCCCCCGCTTTCACACGCACACCCACTCAGGAGCCCCTGAACTACATCTTCCTGCACCTTGCACACAGCATTGCTCTCACACGCTCCCACCCCTGTCCCCATGGCCAGCGGTTCCCGGCAGCCCCTGGCCAGGTGACAGCACCCGGAGTAAACACTTCGGCCCCACTGTGCCCACCCCATGCCCCCCTTGCCCCACAGCCATCAACCCACCTTGCGGGTGGTGGGGGGTCCTGGTGGGGTCTGGCAGCCCCGTGGCTATGGGGACGGCGCTGGTGACGCAGTGCAGCACGGTTCTGCGGGAGCTGTGAGCACTGGGGTCAAACACCGCTGGGCTTCCCGGTACGGCCGTGTCCTGGCTCTGCGGACGTGACGGGCTGCAAACGCGCCCCGCTGGCACCCTGGGACAGCTCTGTCATCACTCACAACTTTGGTCCCTTGTCACAGTCCCCAGCATTATGCCCTGGTCTCCGTCCTTTTCTGGGCACATAGCCCCTCACAGTGCCGGGCTGGAGTTCTGCAGTACCCCATAGCCTTCATAATTAGGCAAAAAGCTCATCAGGGGAATTGGGCAGCTGGTACGTGACAGGCTGCCTGCCGGATGCCAACGGGCACCAGAGTGCCGCAGGGTGCCCTCCACCCCAAAATGCTCCTTCCAGCCATGCCAGCAGGCAGCCTGCTGTTTTCCTGCTGGGAATGGCACTGCCAGGATGTGCTGTCCTGGGGAGACACGGAGCTGTGCAGCTGGCCGGATCCCAGCGCCGAGTTTCCCACCTCTGCTTACAGGGTGCAAAGTGCCGGGAATCCCGCTGCGGGGGGCAGCCGTTCGCACCCACTCCAACAAGTGCCAAGGGCAGCCGGAGGTGCCAGGCAGCGGGGGAGGACTGGGCAGGTGACACAGCTGCTGTCCCCACGGGCCACCCAGGTGTCCCCAGTAGGCACCCCAGGATGTTGGTGCAAAGTAGTGGGACACGGGAAACCAATGTGGGCTTTGCAGGCAGTGAAGGGGGGGGGGATCCAGGCCCCCTTTGAAGCCCCCATAAAAGGGTCCGGCATAAAGGGAAGAGAAAGTCAAAGGAACAAAGAGAGCTGCTAATCCCGGCGTGAGCAAACAGCCCCGTTTGCTCAGGGCCCAGCTGGGCACAAAGGGGCTGGGGAACAAGGGACAGAGCTGGGGTTGCCAGCAGGATGCTGTGAGCAGGTCCTGTGCTCCCCACCACTCCCCTCCAGGCACAGATCTCGGCCCCCTCCGGTCCTGTTTTACATTTGCAAATTGTCAATAAACATCCGTGGGCAAACAGAGCTCCCCGTGCCCCACCACCCCGCTCCCAGGAGCAGCCCAGGGAGGTGGTGGTGCTGCAAAGTGCACCTGGGCAGGGGGCTGGCACGGTTTGCCCGCTTCCCATATCCCAAAGGCCCTGCACAAGGGGTGCCCAATAGGGGGGTGCCAGGATAAACCGTGCTGTGCCCACAATGAGCATCAGCACTGCTGCGGACATGCCCAGAGCCGTGGCCAATCACGCCCCATCCACACCAACTGCTGCCCTGTCACACTCCTTGCCCACTCTGTTGCTCGCATGGGGGGCACCAGGAGGGCACCTCCCTCCATCCCCTGGGGCGGCGAAGGGGTTAATGCCAGGCGGCCGAGCCGCAGGTGGGCGCAAGAATGAAATTCCTTCTCGCTGTCCCGCGAAGTCTGGGCACAAATATTTGCCTGCATGTCCGGTGGGGAGGGGGGGGAGACCACCATCGATCGCTCTGGCAGCGCGCTAATCCCCCTGCCAAACAGGCCCCCCCTGTGCCCCACGCGCCCCCTGCCTTCTTCCTATAGGGATGAAGGGGACCTTTGTGGTTGGGGGGGCACCGGCACCTTTGGGTGCTCCGTGATGGGTCAATGGGAGTGGGCACAGTGCCCTGAGCATGGCACGTGAGGATGCTTTGGGGTCTTCTCCCCCATGCTGCCCCCCTCTGCCATAAGGCGAGAAGGGACGGAGAGCCCCATCCATCCCCACCGCACTGAGAACACAGTCCCTAATAAACTCCATGTGCCTGGAGATGGAAAGCAGCTGCTCCCCCTGCTCCCCCAGCTGCACCCCCTCACCCCATACCTGCCACCCCCAAACACCCTCCACCCCTGGACCCCCCCTGCCTTCGTCTGGGGCGGCCCAGCCCTGCGAGCCGCCTGCCAGTTGTGCAAATATTGCCGGAACGGCTGCAATCCCCGTGTCCAACGTGAATTATGAGATATTTCCACCCATTACGACAGCACCCCCCTCCCCGCCGCGTATGTGCGAGGCCGGGGGGGGATTAGTCACGGGGCATGGCTTCGTTCTGCGCACAGCTTTGGGGAGGCCATGGTGGGATGGGTGAGGGGGGCTCTTTTTGGAGAGGGGGGGTCCCTGTGGCTCCCCAGCTCTGGTTGGGTCCAGTCCCAGTTGCTCATGGCACGAGGTGCCAAGGTGCCCGGGGGAGGATGGAGGCCGTGGGAAGGAGTTAGGGCATGCGGTTTCACTTCGACCCCATCCCTGGGGAGAAGAGGCTCCTTCCTGCCGCCCTGAGCTCAGCTCATGTTCAAAGCCTGAAGCAGACAGCAGCTAATAGGGACAGACAATAGGGAGCTGCGTGGGGCGGCAGTGCTGGCACGGGCACCCCGAAGCCAAGCACGGCACCGCCAGGCAGAGAGGGACGGGATGGCGGCCCCTCCGAGCCCCTTCGTGGCCACGTGGCCACAGAGCCCACACAGCCCACGCAGAGCCCACACAGCATTCTGGGATGCAGGGAACAGCACCATCAGCGTGCCCACCCTGCTGTGCTCCCGGCACACCCACGCCACGGCGCCGGGCACCTGCTCCAGCTTGTGGGGTGGCACAGAGTGGCCGTGGCTGCCCGGCTCTGTCCCCATGCAGCTCCAGCTGCCCGCAGCCGGCAGCCCTGTCCCGTTGGGGCTGTGCCGGCGCCAGGCCAGGCTGCGGGGCGCCTCAGAGCTGCCTTTGTGCCAGGCACTCCCAGTGCATGTGCAGGCGCCGGGAACCAGCTGGCGGCGCTGGGACCCCTTCCCACCCCAAAAGCACAGAGACTCCTGGGGGGCACTTCCAGGACTTTCCAGGGCCGTGCTGGGCTGTGGGGTAGGGATGCCCGTGTGCATCTTATCTCATCCCATGCCCGTTTCCTTCCATCCCATGTGCCCCTGTTGCGGCAGTGACACCTCGCTGCCCCCATGCCCTCACCATGCCTCAGTTTCCCCCTTGCCAAGGCCATGGCTCTCCCAGCTTTCCTTCCTTCCCAGGAAAGGGGAGGGAGCTTCCCCTGTTGCTTCCCCACATCCCCGCGGCTGAGCCAGGAGACTGTGACGAGCTCCGGGTGCGCGGAGCCAGCGGCGGATTCCTGGCACCGGCGGGGCGGCCGGCAGCCATCGCCCGCCTCCTCCTCCCCGCTCGGCCCCGCTCGCTCCCCGCCGTTCCCCCCGGGCTGCACCACAGTGGTGGGCACCGGGCGGTGACGCTGGCACAGCCACGCAGCCCCCAGCCCTCCCCTGCCTCCGGATCCCAGGCCAGCGGGGACAACGGGAGAGAGGAGCAGGGACAGGTCGGTGGCACTGACGGGGTGGGCACGGGAATGGGGTGTCACGCTGCCGGGCACAGCCCATTGCGAGCAGTCGTGCATGGGATGCCCGTGCCCTGGTGGTGTCCCAGCCCTGGAGGTGCCAATGGGATGTCCCAGTGGGGAAATCCGGCTGCATCTTGCCGGGGCTCCCTCATGCCAAGTGGGGTGGGGGAGGGCATGGGGATGGGGCACCCTGGCAGCAGGGGCATGGTGCATGGGGTTGCAGCCCCCCCAGCCACTCGCTGTGCCGTGGGGAGGCCCAGGAGGAGCCTTCTGGGGAGGTAAGGGCCTGTTGTGCTCCAGCTGCGCCGTGTTTCCCTAGCTACACCGTGCAGCTGGCCGGCTGTTTGCACCGCCCAGAGTTGATTTTGGCAGCCCTGCGCTTCCCCCTCCTCCCCTGCACACCCGCCTGGCCCTCCACTGGTTGGGGGGGACCTGGCACCCCACTCCCTCCTGGCTGGTGGGGGGTGACATGGGTGGTACCCAGCACCCCACATCCTTGTGCCCCGTGCCTCAGTTTCCCCAGCTGGACCGTGCTCTCCCCAGGCCTTCCCATGGTGTCTGCTCCCTGCCCACCGCCACTGCCGCCCTCACCAGCCCAGGCACATGTGGGTGAAGAGAAGGATCCGTGCTGGGTGCTGTTTCCACACCCTCTGCCGCGGTACCTCCCTGGGACCCCAGGTCTCGTCCTCACACCTGTGGGAACGGTCCTGTGGTCCCGTTCTGGGATTGCCCTCTACACTGGGATTTAAGGATGCCAAAGGCACACGTTGTGGGGTGCGTGAGTCTGACATCGCAGGGCGCAGCGCAGATTTGGGGGGATGCTGAGGGGAGATGTGTCCTTTGTCCCGGGGGTGCCAAGAGGCCTGGGAGGGGTCCCCAGAATTCCCCACTCCCAGGAGATGCCCCGTGCCAGGGGAGAGCCTATGGTGTGGGGGAGATGAGGGCTTGCAGGGGACTCATGTCCTGGGGGAGTGTGGGGAGGGATGTGTATTGGGGTGTACTCATGGTGCCCAGGAATACCCCCAGCCCCACGGAGGGGTGTGTGGGTTCTGCATTGCCTCAGTGAGTGTTGCGTGACCGTGGGGGGGTCCCCTGCATGCCAAGCTCATGGGGGTGCCCCACGCCCTGAGTGGGGGCACATGGGTGAAGGGGTGGCCCTTCACCCTCATGCTCCAGGGTTGCCATGTGAGTGGGGGGCTCCTCAGGATGCTCCATACCCGAGGTACCCCATATCTGGGAGGAGACCAATGGATCGGGGGGGTCCCAGGGATGCTCCATGCCAAGGGGTCCCCATGGTGCTTAATGAACGGGGGGCTCCCTAGGACACCCATGGGCGGAGGTACCCTATTCTCCCAGAGCGGG